>NC_047105.1:87984859-88284859 GCF_902500255.1 Thalassophryne amazonica | reverse complement strand
GCGGTATAGAGTCGAGGTGTAAACATGATCAATCCACTCCAAACTAGGTTCAGAGACAGACTTCCTCTTCACATTTTCAGCCTCAGTGAAGCGCATCGCAAGCTACCTCTTATCTGTCACGTTAGTTTGAAGCCACACAAACACATGTGTATATGCACACATACATCCATTTTTCAACACTCACACACAGAACAGGCACAAACAAAACACCACAAACACCCCTGACTACATGAACATCCCAATCACGTAACATCATTAGAAAACTTCAGCAACAAAGGTCCTTGGGAACCTTCAGTCTGGTATAGCTCAGGCAAAGCCAGAGCTGTAGTTTAAAAAACATTGAACTTGAGGATGGTGGTTACTGAGTTAAAGAATACCAATGCTGCATTACTTAAATCAGGGGTCTTGTAGTTAAAAAAATTAAAAACCCATTACAAAAATATCAATTATTTATCTAAAATTGACCAAAAAAGTGTTTTGTATTCAACTGTACATGGGCTGCATTTTCAAATGCTTCTGCATCTGATGAAGACATTCAAAGCACTTTATACAACCCCTGGCAAAAATTATGGAATCACCGGCCTCGGAGGATGTTCATTCACATGTTTAATTTTGTAGAAAAAAAGCAGATCACAGACATGACACAAAACTAAAGTCATTTCAAATGGCAACTTTCTGGCTTTAAGAAACACTATAAGAAATCAAGAAAAAGAATTGTGGCAGTCAGTAATGGTTACTTTTTTAGACAAAGCAGAGGGAAAAAAATATGGACTCACTCAATTCTGAGGAATAAATTATGGAATCACCCTGTAAATTTTCATCCCCAAAACTAACATCTGCATCAAATCAGATCTGCTTGTTAGTCTGCATCTAAAAAGGAGTGATCACACCTTGGAGAGCTGTTGCACCAAGTGGACTGACATGACTCATGGCTCCAACATGAGAGATGTCAATTGAAACAAAGGAGAGATTATCAAACTCTTAAAAGAGGGTAAATCATCACGCAATGTTGCAAAAGATGTTGGTTGTTCACAGTCAGCTGTGTCTAAACTCTGGACCAAATACAAACAACATGGGAAGGTTGTTAAAGGCAAACATACTGGTAGACCAAGGAAGACATCAAAGCGTCAAGACAGAAAACTTCAATCAATCAATCAACTTTTTTCTTGTATAGCGCCAAATCACAACAAACAGTTGCCCCAAGGCGCTCCACATTGCAAGGCAAGGCCATACAATAATTATGAAACACAGTCTACGTCTATAGCAACATAACCAAGGGATGGTCCAGGGTCACCCGATCCAGCCCTAACTATAAGCCTTAGCGAAAAGGAAAGTTTTAAGCCTAATCTTAAAAGTAGAGAGGGTATCTGTCTCCCTGATCTGAATTGGGAGCTGGTTCCACAGGAGAGGAGCCTGAAAGCTGAAGGCTCTGCCTCCCATTCTACTCTTACAAACCCTAGGAACTACAAGTAAGCCCGCAGTCTGAGAGCGAAGCGCTCTAATGGGGTAATATGGTACTATGAGGTCCCTAAGATAAGATGGGACCTGATTATTCAAAACCTTATAAGTAAGAAGAAGAATTTTAAATTCTATTCTAGCATTAACAGGAAGCCAATGAAGGGAGGCCAACACAGGTGAGATATGCTCTCTCCTGCTAGTCCCCATCAGTACTCTAGCTGCAGCATTCTGAACCAACTGAAGGCTTTTTAGGGAACTTTTAGGACAACCTGATAATAATGAATTACAATAGTCCAGCCTAGAGGAAACAAATGCATGAATTAGTTTTTCAGCATCACTCTGAGACAAGACCTTTCTGATTTTAGAGATATTGCGTAAATGCAAAAAGGCAGTCCTACATATTTGTTTAATATGCGCTTTGAATGACATATCCTGATCAAAAATAACTCCAAGATTTCTCACAGTATTACTAGAGATCAGGGAAATGCCATCCAGAGTAACGATCTGGTTAGACACCATGCTTCTAAGATTTGTGGGGCCAAGTACAATAACTTCAGTTTTATCTGAGTTTAAAAGCAGGAAATTAGAGGTCATCCATGTCTTTGTCTGTAAGACAATCCTGCAGTTTAGCTAATTGGTGCGTATCCTCTGGCTTCATGGATAGATAAAGCTGGGTATCATCTGCGTAACAATGAAAATTTAAGCAATACCGTCTAATAATACTGCCCAAGGGAAGCATGTATAAAGTGAATAAAATTGGTCCTAGCACAGAACCTTGTGGAACTCCATAATTAACTTTAGTCTGTGAAGAAGATTCCCCATTTACATGAACAAACTGTAATCTATTAGACAAATATGATTCAAACCACCGCAGCGCAATGCCTTTAATACCTATGACATGCTCTAATCTCTGTAATAAAATTTTATGGTCAACAGTATCAAAAGCAGCACTGAGGTCCAACAGAACAAGCACAGAGATAAGTCCACTGTCCGAAGCCATAAGAAGATCATTTGTAACCTTCACTAATGCTGTTTCTGTACTATGATGAATTCTAAAACCTGACTGAAACTCTTCAAATAGACCATTCCTCTGCAGGTGATCAGTTAGCTGTTTTACAACTACCCTCTCAAGAATCTTTGCGAGAAAAGGAAGGTTGGAGATTGGCCTATAATTAGCTAAGATAGCTGGGTCAAGTGATGGCTTTTTAAGTAATGGTTTAATTACTGCCACCTTAAAGGCCTGTGGTACATAACCAACTAACAAAGATAGATTGATCATATTTAAGATTGAAGCATTAAATAATGGTAGGACTTCCTTGAGCAGCCTGGCAGGAATGGGGTCTAATAAGCATGTTGATGGTTTGGATGAAGTAACTAATGAAAATAACTCAGACAGAACAATCGGAGAGAAAGAGTCTAACCAAATACCGGCATCACTGAAAGCAGCCAAAGATAACGATACATCTTTGGGATGGTTATGAGTAATTTTTTCTCTAATAGTCAAAATTTTGTTAGCAAAGAAAGTCATGAAGTCATTACTAGTTAAAGTTAATGGAATACTCAGCTCAATAGAGCTCTGACTCTTTGTCAGCCTGGCTACAGTGCTGAAAAGAAACCTGGGGTTGTTCTTATTTTCTTCAATTAGTGATGAGTAGAAAGATGTCCTAGCTTCACGAAGGGCTTTCTTATAGAGCAACAAACTCTTTTTCCAGGCTAAGTGAAGATCTTCTAAATTAGTGAGACGCCATTTCCTCTCCAACTTACGGGTTATCTGCTTTAAGCTACGAGTTTGTGAGTTATACCACGGAGTCAGACACTTCTGATTTAAAGCTCTCTTTTTCAGAGGAGCTACAGCATCCAAAGTTGTCTTCAATGAGGATGTAAAACTATTGACAAGATACTCTAACTCCCTTACAGAGTTTAGGTAGCTACTCTGCTCTGTGTTGGTATATGACATTAGAGAACATAAAGAAGGAATCATATCCTTAAACCTAGTTACAGCGCTTTCTGAAAGACTTCTAGTGTAATGAAACTTATTCCCCACTGCAGGGTAGTCCATCAGGGTAAATGTTATTAAAAAATGATCAGACAAAAGGGAGTTTTCAGGGAATACTGTTAAGTCTTCTATTTCCATACCATAAGTCAGAACAAGATCTAAAATATGATTAAAGTGGTGGGTGGACTCATTTACTTTTTGAGCAAAGCCGATAGAGTCTAATAATAGATTAAATGCAGTGTTGAGGCTGTCATTCTCAGCATCTGTGTGGATGTTAAAATCGCCCACTATAATTATCTTATCTGAGCTAAGCACTAAGTCAGACAAAAGGTCTGAAAATTCACAGAGAAACTCACAGTAACGACCAGGTGGACGATAGATAATAACAAATAAAACTGGTTTTTGGGACTTCCAATTTGGATGGACAAGACTAAGAGACAAGCTTTCAAATGAATTAAAGCTCTGTCTAGGTTTTTGATTAATTAATAAGCTGGAATGGAAGATTGCTGCTAATCCTCCGCCCCGGCCCATGCTACGAGCATTCTGACAGTTAGTGTGACTCGGGGGTGTTGACTCATTTAAACTAACATATTCATCCTGCTGTAACCAAGTTTCTGTTAGGCAGAATAAATCAATACGTTGATCAATTATTATATCATTTACCAACAGGGACTTAGAAGAAAGAGACCTAATGTTTAATAGACCACATTTAACTGTTTTAGTCTGTGGTGCAATTGAAGGTGCTATATTATTTTTTCTTTTTGAATTTTTATGCTTAAATAGATTTTTGCTAGTTATTGGTGGTCTGGGAGCAGGCACCGTCTCTACGGGGATGGGGTAATAGGGGGATGGCAGGGGGAGAGAAGCTGCAGAGAGGTGTATAAGACCACAGCTCTGCCTCCTGGTCCCAACGCTAGACAGTCACAGTTTGGAGGATCCCAAAAAATTGGCCAGATTTCTAGAAATGAGAGCTGCTCCCTCTAAAGTGGGATGGATGCCGTCTCTCCTAACAAGACCAGGTTTTCCCCAGAAGCTTTGCCAATTATCAATGAAGCCCACCTCATTTTTTGGACACCACTCAGACAGCCAGCAATTCAAGGAGAACATGCGGCTAAACATGTCACTCCCGGTCTGACTGGGGAGGGGCCCAGAGAAAACAACAGAGTCCGACATTGTTTTTGCAAAGTTACACACCGATTCAATGTTAATTTTAGTGACCTCCGATTGGCGTAACCGAGTGTCATTACTGCCGACGTGAATTACAATCTTACCAAATTTACGCTTAGCCTTAGCCAGCAATTTCAAATGTCCTTCGATGTCGCCTGCTCTGGCCCCCGGAAGACAATTGACAATGGTTGCTGGTGTCGCTAACTTCACACAAAACTTAAAGCAATATGTCTCAAAAATCGAAAATGCACAACAAAACAAATGAGGAATGAATGGGAGGAAACTGGAGTCAATGTCTGTGACCGAACTGTAAGAAACCACCTAAAGGAAATGGGATTTACATACAGAAAAGCTAAACGAAAGCCATCATTAGCACCTAAACAGAAAAAAACAAGGTTACAATGGGCTAAGGAAAAGCAACCGTGGACTGTGGATGACTGGATGAAAGTCATATTCAGTGATGAATCTCGAATCTGCATTGGGCAAGGTGATGATGCTGGAACTTTTGTTTAGTGCCGTTCCAATGAGATTTATAAAGATGACTGCCTGAAGAGAACATGTAAATTTCTACAGTCATTGATGATATGGGACTGCATGTCAGGTAAAGGCACTGGGGAGATGGCTGTCATTACATCATCAATAAATGCACAAGTTTACGTTGCTATTTTGGACACTTTTCTTATCCCATCAATTGAAAGGATGTTTGGGGATGATAAAATCAATTTCAAGATGATAATGCATCCTGCCATAGAGCAAAAACTGTGAAAACATTCCTTGCAAAAAGACACATAGGGTCAATGTCATGGCCTGCAAATAGTCCGGATCTTAATCCAGTTGAAAATCTTTGGTGGAAGTTGAAGAAAATGGTCCATGACAAGGCTCCAACCTGCAAAGTTGGAGCGTTCTTTCGTTTTTCATGATTCCATAATTTTTTCCTCAGAATTGAGTGATTCCATATTTTTTTCCCTCTGCTTGGTCTAAAAAGTAACCGTTACTGACTGCCACAATTTTTTTTTCCTGATTTCTTATAGTGTTTCTTAAAGCCAGAAAGTTGCCATTTGAAATGACTTTAGTTTTGTGTCATGTCTGTGATCTGCTTTTTTTTCTACAAAATTAAACAACTGAATGAACATGCTCTGAGGCCGGTGATTCCATAATTTTTGCCAGGGGTTGTAATGCTTATTCACATTCATCTTTACACACCCTGTAAAAAACTGAGCTGTGGGGTGCAGCTTTTCTACAAAAGCCAAATTGATAAATTTGCTGTGCTGATGACAACTCTGATCAAATCCGAATAAAGGCATTTTTGAATAGATGAACTTGATTCTCTTAAAGTGAATGTCCTTTCACTTTGTCTGTGAGACGCAGAGCAGCCAGTGGGCCAAAAACACAGCACCGAGTATTTTTTAAAAATACACAAATACACTGCCTCACTTTAAATATGTAACAAGTCTATTTCGGATAATCAGTGCAATGATCAGTTCAATGATCAGTGCGACCCTTCTTTCTCTTAAAATACATTATTTTTCTCAGTGTGCTACTTTGGAAAGTTGTACCTTCTGTTGCTACACTGATTCGCTCTTACACAGGTTATGCACATGCTTCATGTCTTCTTCTCCTGTGGGTATTCTTTCACCAAAACATTAAATCTAGGCTTACATCTCAGATGTACCTTCTAGCAAACTGTAGCTAAACTTTCAGGTCTTCTTTTTAATAAAATCCTCCTCTGTAGCACTTCATCATGAAGCTGTATAACTGGGGATACAAAATGCAAAGTATGCACTATTTCACCAATCACAGCCACAGAAGCCTGAAACTTCTTCTGGGTTGTCTGGGTGTCTTGGTGGCTTTCCTCACTCTTTTCCTTCTTGCACAGTCACTCAGTTTTTGAGAACTGTCTACTCCACACAGATTTACAATAGAGTGTCATACTGTTTGTATTTCTTCATTACTGATGTAAATAAAGTTCAAGACACAGTGACTTATATTCTACTACATATTCATGTATCCATCCCCTGACTTGTCTGAAGAAAACTGCCAATTCAACTGATTATTTATGCATTGCTGCAATGCATTATGATCAACAGTGTGTCTGCTTTAAAAGACAGCGTGTACATGCAAACCTTTACTTTTCTAAGTAAAAAAAAAAAAAAAAAAAAAAAAATTATGGAGTTAAATTTGTCTCATTAATACCTGCAAATGCACAGAGGGTGATCTACAAATAGTCCTTGATTTGCACACGTGTTTTGTGATCCACAAACAAATTTCTAATTTGCAACTTGTGTGTTTGGTTTTACAAATACGAAGTCTGTTAGAAAAGCATCGGACCTTTTTATTTTTTTCAAAAACCTGATGGATTTGAATCACGTGTGCTTGCATGAGCAAACCTTGAACCTTCGTGCGCATGCGTGAACTTTTTCACGCCTGTCGATTGCATCATTTCCTGGTAAGCAGCCTTTGTGTGAGGTGTGTGTCATGTGCTCGCCGTTTTTTCGTTCCAAGGAAAAAGACGGAACGACTGGAGCAGCGCCGCATCAAATTTTGCCAGAAACTGGGCGACAGCCAGGTGGAAACCATTCGGATGATTCAGATGGTTTTCTGATGTGTAGATGTGCATTTCCTAAATACGTCATTTTTTCCGATTGTAAAAAACAAAAAAGAAAACAAAAAAAGCATTTGCAAAACTGAAAATTTTGTTTTTGAAGTGCAACACAGCATGCTGGAAGCTTTTCACACGCCCATCCAGTAGATGGCAGTGGGGGGGGGGGGGGGGATAGCACGAGTCTGATTTCCCATAATGCTTTTGGCACTTGTGTCAGTTTAATGCTCAAACCTTCTTTATTTCTTCTTCATTACTTTAAAAGTGCGATATTTTAACTTTATGTGTTGATAAACTGTCCGGAATTAATCTGTTTATAAATGAAACCATGAGTTCTACACTGCCACTGTGAAAGGTAAGTGAGACGTCTTTGCAGTAGCCAACAGGGTGTTTAAAGACACAAGTGCTGCATTGAATTTACTCAGAAGACTCTGCGGTGCTAAAAGTCGCTGACAGTGTGCCAAGTCAATACTGAAAATTAGCTGTTACTGGTTAGCTATAACTTCCGCAATTTATTTTTTTTTTTTTAGGAGTTTATTGATTTAGTTTTATAAACGTTAACTTTTCAGTTAGTGGATTAGTGGTTATCGAAGCTAACTTTTTGGTTAGCTGTGCCCACCACTGCAGGTATTATACCAAAGGGGCCCATTACTTATGCAATCAATCATCTTAACTTTTATATTTTTAATTAATTTATATCAAGTTGTAGAGATTTGCTTTCAGTTTGGGTCTAAATAAGATAATTTTAGAAATTTTTATATTGAAAAGCCTGAATTACTTTTTGTATTTGAAATGCCATGAACAAATTAAAATGCATAAAATACCAAGGGGCTGAATACTTTTGCAAGCCACTGTACATACTACAGCGCAAAACGAAACTTCGAGGAATATAAAAGCTTCCTTTTTTGTAAATGAATTATTCAAGTTACTGAATTAATCCCTTCAGCCTCATCTTCCCAATTACTTTAAATTTTTGTCTGGGTATTTATGTTGTTTTTGGATTTATAGTTTTTAAGGTGGCTGACGGCCTCTCAGTCTGTGTTGATTGAGTTCTATTTAAAAGATGAATGATGTCACATTTCTATCTGATGCCTCCAATTCCATCAATCCCTCAGATGTGATCCCGAGGTTCTGTTAAACCTTGCGAACAAACATTTGTTAACCTCTGGGTTAACGTACTCAATTCTGCACAGTGTGCATGGTCCCAAACGTCTTATATTTGTATATAATGGAGTGTAAGATTGCTTTAGGTGCAATGAATCCTTAAAGATGGCTCATAAGGAAGAACCTGAATTGTGGAGATTCAAAACTTTGCTGTAGATGCACTGGCTGAATTCTGGAGAATTTTCTTCCTGCTCTTAAAAGTAATAAAGCACTGGGTCTACAGGAAAGCTCTCAAATACTTTCAAAAGTGACATAATTAATACCTAACTATAATACCTAACAATGTGTCATTCCGAAGCATTTAAAAGTAAGTCCATCAATTTAAGGAATCTTCTGTGAAGAGGAGGCATTCCTCTTTGTGTGTGCATACTTCTGACCCACTGACAATCTGACAGTGAAAAAAGTTTAAATAAATCTACCTTGCAAATACTATTTTGAAATAACTTTATATGAAAATAAAGAGGACATTCTAATTGACTTAGTACATATATTGTGTGAAAAATGGAATATGTGTAGTTGGAGAATCTTGAGTAGTCAGGCCTGAGCTTACACCCAAGCCAAAGCAGGGCACAGTGCAGCACATCACTGCTCATTTCCACCTGACACAGTCTACTTGCATTCATCTGTGTGACCATAAACAATTTGGTCTCAAAATGAGGGGTTTATTGTTGTTTACTATGCAAATGCAAAAACAGATGTGACTTCACCCCTTGTTGTTACTTGAAGCATTATTGCATAGAGTGCCAAATTAACTCCACACATCTGTGAGGTGCAATGCCTGCATAAACTGCAGGGGCAGTAGAGCTGTGATAACAAAAATCAGAAAATATGTAACACCTAACCAGAAAATTATGGAAAGTGTTGAGGAAAATGTGAGGTTGTCAGCAATTTCCCACATTTTAATGACGTTTCTCAGTTAAGATCTTACACAGGTCTTGAGGCCCTGGATTAAGTAGTGTGAAGCTACAGAATGGGGGAATAATCACAGAATGGGGGATGAGACTCTGTGACTCCCCCAGGGTGGGACACCAGTCCGACAGAGGCAAGCCAAGGCCAGTACCCATTTTGAGTTGGATGGACTGAGACAATGCAGATGAAGTGTCTTGTCCAAGGACACAGACAGGTAGCACAATGACCCAGGCTTACATATTGGTAGCCCAAATCCTTATTGCATAATAGTTAGTGTAACATTAGTAATGCTATTTACTGGTGTTAGTCATCAAGTGATTTGTCTCTGATCCTGCCCCCAGTGGCCTTTAACCTTTCACATATATGCAAACCAACTGGTAAACAAAGATACTCATTCCACAGGAACTTTGATTACATCATACTGTGAAATATAAACTGAATCTAAGGCAACTGTATCACATAATTAGAGCCCATTTTTCCTTTCATCAGCTGTCAGTGTTTGTGAAACTGAATCCGTTTGATATTAAAAGCATTAAGAAATGTCTAACAACAATAGAGCTGCTTCCATACTATACTGTAGTCTCTCTATATTTTCCCCTGTAAAGACTCAAGTTCACATTACTGTCACTTCAAATAACATCAACAATGGCAGTGCTAAAAATGGCTGCCACTCATGCAGTCAGATTATCCACAATAATTCAGTTCTGTGTCAGTTTACTCACCGATGTTTTCTGGCACTGGATGGAGGTGCTATTAAAACGCAGGGCTGTGACACTGTGTGTCTCTCCCTGGATGTGGAACACACACTCGTAGTTCCTCTGTCCCGACTGGGGCTGGGGCAGGTTCTTGGCGGCAAGGGTGATAGGTTTAGTCACCCCAACAGGAATGTAGATCTGGGTCGAAGGTAAGATCTGGGGGCAGTCCTGCACAATGAAAGTGAGAGAAAGAGAAAAAACATGCTCACAACTTTATCCAAAAGGAGAACATGGGGCGGCAGCGCGGCGCGGGGGGGGGGGGGGGGGGGGGTGTAGTGATGTTGCCTGTTACACTCACAAGTGCACACAAACAAGAAGTAAATGACAGTAAATGACACAAAAAGAAAACTCCCTTTGACTTCTTATTGCCACCATGGCGTACTGTCAGAGTTATTCAATGCAATCAACTGTATTATAAAAGCACCTCATAAACTTTGTGCATTTGTTAGCCAGAGCCGATCTGTTTGAATCTCAACTCAAGTATCTGGAAGCAGGCCCACTGCTGGCTTACATCACTTGGCATATACAATTCTGCAGGGCGTGTGCATGTTCATGTTCATGGATGAAATGGTTTATCAGTGTACAGTTAAGTTAATGCGTAAAGCACATATATGCATGTGTTCACTTTCCTAAAGCAGAATCAAACAAGGCCGTACATAACTGCTCAGACATCTGCACGTGTGCATGTGCTGTAAGGAATGAAGTCATGACAGAGTTCATGCAACACATTGGCAGGAAGACAAACCAAGTCAACACTGGGAAAGCGAGAGGGAGGAGAAAATGTGGGGTAGGGTCAGTCAAGACTTCAGCTTGAATTAACAGTGACTGCACTGCAATGTTTTTGCCAAAACCCCCAAACAAACCAGAACACAGCTGACAAATCATAAATTAACAACTGAGAAAAACTATATTGGAATATGAAAAACTATGTTGTGTTAGAGACAGGATAAGAAGTTCGGTCATCTGTGGGGAGCTCGGAGTAGAGCCGCTGCTCCTTCACGTTGAAAGGAGCCAGCTGAGGTGGTTCTGGCATCTGGTAAATATGCCTCCTGGGCGCCTCCCAAGGGAGGCGTTCCAAGCACCTCCATCTGGGAATAGGTCCTGGGGAAGACCCAGGACTAGGTGGAGAGATTATATCTCCACACTTGCCTGTGAACTCCTCGGGATCCCCCAGTCAGAGGTGGTCAATGTGGCATGGGAAAGGGAAGTCTGGGGTCCCCTACTAGAGGTGTTGCCCCCGTGACCCCATCCCGGATAAGTGATTGAAGATGAGTGAGTGATGAGTGAGTAATGTTGTGTAAGCATGTTATATGGCGTATCCGGAAAGTATTCACAGCGCTTCACTTCTTCCACATTTTATATGACAGTCTTATTCTAAAATAGAGTAAATTAATTTTTTTCCCTCAAAATTCTACTCTATTCTAGTTGTCCTGAAGCCACTCCTTTGACATCCTGGCTGAGTGCTTAGGATCACTGCAGAAGGATGAACCGTCACCTCAGTCTGAGGTCAAGAGCGCTCAGGAGGAGGTTTTCATCCAGGATGTCTCAGTACATTGCTGCATTCATCTTTCCCTCAATCCTGACTAGTCTCCCAGTTCGTGCGGCTGAAAAACATCTCCACAGCATGATGCTGCCAACCACCATGCTTCACTGCAGGGATGATGCCTGGTTTCCTCCAAACATGAAATCCAAACATGAAACCCGGCATTCACGCCAAAAAGTTCAATCTTTGTCTTATCAGACTGAGAGTCCTTCAGGTCCCATTTGGCAAACTCCAGGAGGGCTGCCTTTTACAAAGAAGTGGCTTCCGTCTGGCCACTCTACCATACAGGCCTGAATGGTGGATTGCTGCAAAGATGGTTGTCCTTCTGGAAGGTTCTTCCCTTTCCACAGAGGAATGCTGGAGCTATGACAGACTGACCATTGGGTTCTTGGTTACCTCCTTGACTAAGGCCCTTTTCACCTATCCCTCAGTTTACACACGCAACCAGCTTTAGGATGAGTCCTGGTGGATCTGAACTGTTTCCATTCATGGATAATGGAGGCCATTGTGCTCATTGGGATCTTCAAAGTAGCAGAAATGTTTCTGTACCCTTTCCCAGATTTGTACCTTGAAACAGTTGTGTCTCAGAGGTCTACAAACAATTCCTTTGAATTCATGCTTGGCTTGTGCTCTGATATGCACTGTCAACTGTGGGACCTTATATGTAGACAGGTGTGTGTTTTTCCAAATCATGTTCAATCAACTGGATTTACCACAAGTGGACTCCAGTTAAGCTGTAGAAACATCTCAAGGAGGATCAATGGAAACAGGATGCACCTGAGCTCAAGTTTGACAAAGTTTGGCAAAGACTGTGAATACGTATGTACACGTGATTTCTTAGTTTTTTTATTTTTCATAAATTTGCGAAATTTTCTAAAATTTATATGCACTGACATAACGGCATATAGTGACATTATGGTGTCATGTGAAAATGAGTATATGGCGATCTGTTTACAGATTCATACACACTAGAGATCATCCCTCTATGATGGGTGATTGAGAGATTTTGAGCCTGCCCCCCCAAAAAAGTAGGATGTGATTCTCCATGTTTTGCATTCTGAGAAACAGCTGTCATGGCGCGCCAGAAAGTCCGGTGCTTGCGCCATCTCCACTCCTTTAACCAACGCCTTTTCTTTTAGTATCATTTTATTCTCAGTTAGAAATAGTCCACAAACTATCAGCATTAATTCTTCCTCGTCCACCATGTTTGTTTACTCCAAAGTGACATTTAATCTTGAGAGGTTTCGCAAGATTTTCTGTGTGACCTGGGAATGTTCGTGAGTGAAATCTCTGTGTGTGGTGTGTTGTCTTTCCACGTGGCTGCACACCACACACTGTACGACCAAAACGATAATATCTATGATTTTTTTTTTTTTTTTTTAAATCGCCATGTGTCTGGTCACTCAGGTATTGGAAACCTACTGACAATTTTAAAATGTTGCAGTGTGAACCAGGCATTAGATATGTAGGGCTCATCCTAAGCTTATGAAAATAATTGTTGTTAATACTACATTCCATTTCTCTGAATAAACACTCCTAAAATCGTACACATTATAGCTCTAATGTCACATGGCGTCCCATGATGTAGGTCTCCACCAAAAAACATTCTTCAGTAATGGCTGTTAGCAAAAAACAAACAAACAAAAAACAAAAATTCATCCTCATTGATATGTAAATACATGCACCAAACAATGGTAAAATCTGGTCAGCTCACTCATCTACTCCCCAGAAGGTATCTACTGTTTACAGATTAAGTGTGTAATGAGCTATGATCACCAGCAAAAATAATTCACACTCGTTAAGAAGAAACGTGCACCAAGTATCCCTAAAATTAAGTTTGGCAAGTAAAAGATTAACAACGTTCAGCGTTAAAAATAATGACAAGTACAAATCATTCATTACAAAAAAAGCTATTCTCTAAAGTAGTCACAGGTGTTCACAGTTCTGCTTAGATTTCGGGATATAACCGTATAAACACTGATGAGTCATAATTTAGACTAAGAAAATAAAATCTAAATAGTCACTTAAATTATTCACAGCACACACTGAAAGGCCCTGCATAACCTCTCCAGCCTGTTTCTCATTTTAGCTTCTCCTTTAAGCAGACAGTTGGCTCTGTGTCAGAGAATTGTTCTTTCCCTTCCTCTGCTCTGAGCTGCTGTACATTAGAAGCTACAGCACATCCCCGGGGCCTGTACACAATGCTGGAGTTTGTTCATTAGCCTGCTTAGCCCTGGCCTTGTGTGCCTGATCACACACACAAACACATGCAACAGCACATAATGAGAGAGGGGAATAGTATCAGAAGAATCAGCCGATTGAAAACCTGGAGTATAATCAACAACAGAGAGAGAGAAGTTTAGTGAGGGAAAACAAGAGGGGGGGAAAGGATGGACGGAGGAAGAGGACGAAAAAGAAAAGAGGGCAAAAGAAGGGCTGTCTGCTAGAGAATAGGAGAAGAAAGAGTGGAGAAAAGGAGTTTAAAGGATGTGGCAAAATGAAGGAAGACAGAGAAGAAGAAGGTTGACAGTTTAAAGCAAAGGAATGAGAGAAAGTCTTGAATAACAGATGTTGATTAAAGGGAAAGAGGCTCCAAAGACAAAGGAAGAGGTGAAAAACTGAACAAATCTGTCATTCGAGGAAAAAGGGTAAATGCCCACAGAGAGGTGTGTGTGTCCACTTGGTCCTACAGCAGAAGCCTGTTCCTGTCATACCAGCAGTGAGCAGCTGCATTTTACACTGCAACGATGCAGCCCTCTGACAACATCCAGCTTAATTAACTGCCTGCAGCCTCAAGTCAACCACTTTAAAATTGATAGCAAGGCAGTTGGGGGGGGCGACAGACAGAGCGGAGATTCTGATCTGCACTAGTGGTTTTTGAAGTCCTGTCTCAGTAATATGGTGCATGTTTTAAAAGCTGTGGGCTGGCAGTGTCAAAAAATATAAAAATAAGAAAAAATAAAATAAATACATAAAATTAAAATGACCACAAAACTGCATCCTCCACACTAAAGCCCCGTTTACACATAGACGGTGAACTCTACCGGAAGCGCCCCGGCAGAGATTATGCAAAAGTTCCTGGAGTAACGCAAGATTTGCCTGGATAAATCCAGCGGTACACAGGGCATTATCGGCGGCAGCAGAACACTGCCGTTTTCACGTGCGTCTTAACCTGTGATTGTAAAGGATAGAACTGGGTATTAACACCCGTTGCCTGACGTGTGGTGGATGCTACGGCGTCAAAACTCCACTTTATTCGGCGGATTTAGCGGCGTTTTATCTACGTATTTGTGGCTAGTACGGCGCTCAAAACGCCGGTGAAATGCTCCACCCCTTTCCACCGCGAAAACAGCCGGAACTACCGCGAACTTCGGTCTACGTACTACCCACCGACAAAACCGTCTATGTGTAACCTGGGCTTAACCCATGGCATCCTAAGCTTACAGGTGACAAGTGACACTTTTCTGTAGAAGGCTTTTGTGAAGTGCAGTTCATTGATTTTGACATTTGACCTTTTCACCACAAAATCAACAGGTTTCTTGGGGTCATCATGTCGACCACACATTTTGGAATAAAAACTGTGGTCAGACGTGACCACGGATTAGCACGAGATGGTTCTTGCTGTGGGTCTTCTGTCATCGCTTTCACATTGTAGTGAAAGAAGGAAAAAAAAAAGGGAGGGCGGCACTTTTAGAGCAGGCTGGTTGTAATAAAGGCATTATGGTAAATGTAATTAAGTACAAAGCAGATTACTAGTTAGTTAGAACAGAAATACAGTTAAAAAAACGTATTTTTAGTTTTCTTAATATGTGCATTCGTACTTGTAATGTGTTACGACCCACTCCTGCAGCTAAAAACTGTATTTATCAAACTATATTTAGTAGGTGGTCTGCTGACATTTTTGCTTTGAGCATCCCTTTCAGTGACTGCGTAATTATGATAAGATACTTTATGTATTATGTATTTTATGTATTATATGTACAACCCCAATTCCAATGAAGATGGGATGTTATGTGAAATGTAAATAAAAACAGAATAAAAACAGAATACAATGATTTGCATTTTCGTCTTCTGATAGACTTTTTTGTTTTTGTGCAAATATTTTCTCATTTTGAAATGGATGCCTGCAACACATTTCAAAAAAGTTGGGACGGGGCAACAAAAGACTGGTAAAGTTGATGAATGCTCAAAGAACACCGAATTGGAAACAGGTGAGTGTCATTGTCATGATTGGGTATAAAAGGAGCATCTCCAAAAGGCTCAGCCATTCACAAGCAAAGATGGGGAGAGGATCACCACTTTGTGAACAACTGCTTGAAACAGTTTAAGAGCAATGTTTCTCAGCGTTCAATTGCAAGGAATTTAGGGATTCCATCATCTATAGTCCATAATATAATTAGAAGATTCAGAGAATCTGGAGAACCTTCTACATATAAGCAGCAAGGCCGAAAACCAACATTGAATGCCCGTGACCTTCAATCCCTCAGGCGGCACTGCATTAAAAACCAACATCATTGTGTAAAGAATCTTATCGCGTGGGCTCAGGAACACTTCAGAAAACCATTGTCAGTTAACACAGTTTGTCGCTACATCTACAAGTGCAAGTTAAAACTCTACCATGCAAAGTGAAAGCCATACATCAACAACATCCAGAAACACTGCCACCTTCTCTGGGCCCAAGCTCATT
The DNA here is from genome assembly GCF_902500255.1 of Thalassophryne amazonica. Classification (NCBI taxonomy): domain Eukaryota; kingdom Metazoa; phylum Chordata; class Actinopteri; order Batrachoidiformes; family Batrachoididae; genus Thalassophryne; species Thalassophryne amazonica. The sequence goes on along the minus strand of NC_047105.1, from coordinate 88,268,581 downwards.
TGAAACAGATAGATGCAAAGTGGAAAAGTGTACTGTGGTCTAATGAGTCCACATTTCAAATTGTTTTTGGAAATCATGGAGGAAAGAGGAAATCAAGAGGAAAGAGACCATCCAGATTGTTACCAGGGTAAAGTTCAAAAGCCAGCATCTGTGATGGTATATGGGTGTGTTAGTGCCCATGGCATGGACAACTTACACATCTGTGATGGCACCATCAATGCTGAAAGGTACATCCAGGTTTTGGAGCAACACATGCTGCCATCCAAGCAACATCCCTGCTTATTTCAGCAAGACAATGCCAAGCCACATTCTGCACGTGTTACAACAGCATGGCTTCGTAGTAAAAGAGTGCGGGTACTAGACTGGCCTGCCTGCAGTCCAGACCTGTCACCCATTGAAAATCTGTGGCCCATTATGAAGCTCAAAATACAACAACAGAGACTCCGGACTGTTGAACAACTGAAGTTGTACATCAAGCAAGAATGGGAAAGAATTCCACCTACAAAGTTTCAACAATTAGTGTCCTCAGTTCCCAAACACTTACTGATTGTTGTTGGAAGGAAAGGTGATGTAACACAGTAGTAAACATACCACTGTTCCACCTGATACAAGTGGGCAGCTCATTCCAAAACTTAGGAGCCACCACTGAAAAAGCACAGTACCCCCTGGTCTGCTTTTTGTCCCAGCTTTTCTGAAACGTATTGCAGGCATCCATTTCAAAATGAGGAAATATTTGCACAAAAACAATAAAATTGATCAGTTTGAACATTAAATATCTTGTTTTTGTGGTGTATTCAATTGAATATAGGTTGAAGAGGATTTGCAAATCGTATTCTGTTTTTATTTATATTTTACACAACGTCCCAACTTCATTGGAATTGGGGTTGTATTTATTTGTCAATTAAAAAAAAAACAAATCAAACAAATGCTCAACCTCTCAATGAAACATATTTAACAGGGGACAGAGAATACTTAAGGAACCCCCCCACAGCCAAAAAAAGAAATGGCAAAAAAAAACAAAAAAAAACTGAGGTGCTGGCAAAAATAAGAAATTAAACATGTTTAATAAACATGTTTAATTTTCTTCGGCATACAGCACAGCATGGAGCCTTCACGCGAGTACACGCAGCGCCGTGCTACGGTCCGTCATTGTGAGCCCACCCACGCTTCAACACGGTACTGTATGCCATTTCACATCTCCCTGTTGTTCTTCTGGAGCTATAAATACTGCAAGATCATTGCTTCAATTTATCATACTGGACTAATTATATGAGGACTGTTTCACTGTGTTGCATCGTTTCATTAAAGCTCTCTCTCTCTCTCTCTCTCTGTGTGTGTGTCTATCTCTCTCTGTGTGTGTCTAATCAGAGCTGTGACTCTTTAAAATAAACGCGTACTCGCTGCATGTCGATGCGCTCATCAAACGCCCCGATCGATCAGTCTGATCAAAGCTGAAAAGACCTGTGACTCTTTAAAATAAACGCACACTCGCTGCATGTCGGTGCGCTCATCAAACGCCCTGATCAATCAGTCTGATCAAAGCTGAAAAGAGCTGTGACTCTAAAATAAACGTGCACTCGCTGCCTAAAAATAAATAAATAAATAATAATAATAATAATAATAATAATAATGTTAAATGACTGTTTTTGAGCCGCACCACACCATGCAGTAGAGAACAGAGCGCACTTCCACAGAGGCAGAATATAGCACTGAAACTGGTGCGGCATGGCACACGCGACTGTGTGCACACATTAAAACGTGAACACACGCAGCTGCAAGTATGAACGAACACTGTTAAAGGCCGAGTACGCGCGTATTTCGGGCGTATTTAAATGAAACAACTCTGCAATGAGCAGCTCTACGAATACGCCACTGTGACAGGGGCTTAAGCAGCGTTTTGTTAATAATTGCCGGCCTTGAATTATGCCCTGCCTCACTTAAGTGCCGGGTTTGAAAAAATAAATGGCTTTTAATCACAGAAATACAGTGCCCGCTTTCCTCGAATCGATGAGTGTCAGTGCTGAGTTTCATTTCATACCTCTGTTACTGGGCACATCCAGACTGCTCTGTCCGGTATACACAGGAAAAAAATTTTTTAATGGAAATGCATTCCGATCAGACGGGATGTTTTGTCTGATGTGAGCGAAAATCCGTTGTACAAAATCTGTTATATATGGTGTTTATTACATGGAAAACCATACAAAAGCATTGGGACATTTGCTTTTGTCCAGTGAGTGCAAATAAACTGTTTATACGATGACAGTTTAGGCGAGTTTTACTGTATGTAAAAATAAAAATTCCCTTCCAATGTTGAGAACAGGAATCTGATGCACACACATTATGTGTAAGCTGATGGGATGGGAAAAGACCCCCCCCCCCCCAAAAAAAAAGCAGGGGGGGAGGGGGGCTAAGTCATCTAGGAAGTGGAACTTAAGGTTAGTAGGGCAGTGCCAGAATTTCAACAAATGACCCCAGAACTGCAGGTGGTGGGGGGGTGCACTCAGCTAGAGTGACAATATGCTCTAGGAAGGGTTGCCATACTTTTAAAAACTTTCTGCTGGAGGGAAAGCTTGATTTCTTCAATTTCGTAAAAGATTATCTTATCTTTTATCCAGTGGATAAGAAATGGAGGGTGAGGACTCTCCCAGAGCATCAAAATAACTTAGGTCAAGATACTTATCCTTAACACAATAGATACTTATGATGACGATATTATATTTCTTTTGTGCTATGTGTAATTATGAAAGAGGTTTGAAGGACAAAAAAATGCAAGAGAATCGAGAACAATGCTGAGAAACAGTCGTTCACAGAGGACAATTTGCTCCAGATGAAAATCTGTTCTGTTCTGACTGTGGAGATGTGGGAGAGATGGAGGAACAAAGGAGAAAAGTAAGAGATGAAAGAACAGGACTGGAAATGGGGGGGGCCCTCTACACAGAGAAAAGTGTTTCATCAGTATTTGTGACAGGTGCCAAACAGTTCAAAGCCAGCATTACAGCTACAAAGTGCAGAGTACATTGAAACAATATTTCACCAGGGAATTTGTTTGAAGCTGAGAGAGATCATTTGTCTCTTTTTATGCTCCTCTTTTTGTTGTTTGACTTCTCAGCTTTCATTGCATCTGTGAAGACGAATATTGTGGTTTTGTTGGTCAGATGTGACACTCCATCCAGTTAATTTTGGGTGAGCCACATCATTTTGTAGACATATGTGAGTTTTGTACAGATGTTTGTTGCAGGTACAAAGTAAGCTTGTAAGTTAAAAGAAGAAGAAGAAGAAAAAAACTAGGGTGTTGCTCGTGGGGATCCACAGGTTCTAGATTGTGTAGTGTTTATAAAATAGGTAGTTGACATTTTTCAAGGGTGGTAATAAACTAGCAAAGTTTCGAGAATGTTTTTAATTGAAAGTGCTGGAAATTAAAATATTGAAATTTTGTGAATAATTGCATTTGTTATTTGGCACATTTAGTTGATGTTATGTTTTACAACTGGTAAGGTTGAGATATTTCCTTTGTTCAGAGCTTGTCTGATTACCAGGGACTGATTAATGGTGATATCAACATCCACTGTTCACTGTTGTTACCTAATATCACTAATTTATCCAAAAATATTAGTCCTATCAAGTTTCTGTTTTTGCGGCATTCATCCTTGACCCAAAATACATAAACATACCAAATGGCAAATGTCAGCTCTCTCCAGTTTCTCCATGATCAAAGTCACACATACGCACACACATACATAGAGGCCACTTGGCTTTTAATAGATAGATAAATAAATAAATCACAATTTTTAGCTATGAGTACCTGATAGACTGAGTATAAGACAAGGGTATGTTTTCCAGAAAATACACCTGAAAAACATAGGGTTGTGGTATAACTGCAGATTAGACAGGTGGCGATCATAACATTAACCTATTTTTGCTCATAACCACCCACAATCACTCTAGTGTATTTGCTCAGGTTGAAATATATACATAAACTCATTCTCTACACTTGCTTACTGCAGTTAAGGGTCACTGGGGACTGGAGCCTATCCCAGCAGTCACTGGGTGAACCCTGGACAAGCTGCAAGTCTGTCACAGGGCCAACACTTATGGACATATACACAGTCATTTTTTTTTTTTTAAGATTCCAGTTTGCCCAACCTGCATGACTTTAGAAGTGGATGGAAGCTGAAGCACCTGGATTGACAACACACAAACCCAGGGAGAACATCCAAACTCCCCATGGATAGGACCAGGTAGGAAGTGAATTTGGGACCTTCTTGCTGGAAAGCAACAGTGGTCACCACTAAATAACCGTGTTGTCCAAACATACAATCCCTGGCAAAAATTATGGAATCACCGGCCTCGGAGGATGTTCATTCAGTTGTTTAATTTTGTAGAAAAAAAGCAGATCACAGACATGACACAAAACTGAAGTCATTTCAAATGGCAACTTTCTGACTTTAAGAAACACTAAGAAATCAGGAAAAAAAATTATAGCAGTCAGTAACGGTTACTTTTTTAGACCAAGCAGAGGGAAAAAAAAATATGGAATCACTCAATTCTGAGGAAAAAATTATGGAATCATGAAAAACAAAAGAACACTCCAACATATAACTAGTATTTTGTTGCACCACCTCTGGCTTTTATAACAGCTTACATTTTCAATTGGATTAAGATCCGGACTATTTGCAGGCCATGACATTGACCCTATGTGTCTTTTTGCAAGGAATGTTTTCACAGTTTTTGCTCTATGACAAGATGCATTATCATCTTGATAAATGATTTCATCATCCCCAAACATCCTTTCAATTGATGGGATAAGTGTCCAAAATATCAACGTAAACTTGTGCATTTATTGATGATGTAATGACAGCCATCTCCCTAGTGCCTTTACCTGACATGCAGCCCCATATCATCAATGACTGTGGAAATTTACATGTTCTCTTCAGGCAGTCATCTTTATAAATCTCATTGGGATGGCACCAAACATAAGTTCCAGCATCATCACCTTGCCCAATGCAGATCTGAGATTCATCACTGAATATGACTTTCATCTAGTCATCCACAGTTCACGATTGCGTTTCCTTAGCCCATTGTAACCTTGTTTTTTCTGTTTAGGTGTTAATGATGGCTTTCGTTTAGCTTTTCTGTATGTAAATCCCATTTCCTTTAGGCGGTTTCTTACAGTTCGGTCACAGACGTTGACTCCAGTTTCCTCCCATTCATTCCTCATTTATTTCGTTGTGCATTTTTGATTTTTGAGACATATTGCTTTAAGTTTTCTGTCTTGACGCTTTGATGTCTTTCTTGGTCTACCAGTATGTTTGCCTTTAACAACCTTCCCATGTTGTTTGTATTTGGTCCAGAGTTTAGACACAGCTGACTGTGACCAACCAACATCTTTTGCAACATTGCGTGATGATTTACCCTCTTTTAAGAGTTTGATAATCCTCTCCTTTGTTTCAATTGACATCTCTCGTGTTGGAGCCATGATTCATGTCAGTCCACTTGGTGCAACAGCTCTCCAAGGTGTGATCACTCCTTTTCAGATGCAGACTAACAAGCAGATCTGATTTGATGCAGGTGTTAGTTTTGGGGATGAAAATTTACAGGGTGATTCCATAATTTATTCCTTAGAATTGAGTGAGTCCATATTTTTCCCTCTGCTTGGTCTAAAAAAGTAACCGTTAACATCTGCCACAATTTTTTTTTCCTGATTTCTTATAGTGTTTCTTAAAGCCTGAAAGTTGCCATTTGAAATGACTTTAGTTTTGTGTCATGTCTGTGATCTGCTTTTTTTCTACAAAATTAAACAACTGAATGAACATCCTCCGAGGCCGGTGATTCCATAATTTTTGCCAGGGGTTGTACATACTGTTAACTCTTAACTTGTGCAGATTTACAGGAAATATGAGCAGAAAGTTACATCTGGGGAGAAATGACTGACTGACTGGCATGATGACCTGAGGAGGTAGGCAAGTTTGCACTGTTTATTGCACTACTGCTGAACTCTGTGTTTTTATTTAAACAAGATTTGGTCTTCAGAAAGTATTTTTTACAAAACTGTCCTCAAAAAGTGTGGTCATTTTTTTCTCAGTACCATTCTATATTCCAGCCAGGAGAGTACTTTTTAAATACAAGCGCTCTTCAGTTTTGAACACGGCAGCGGCTATACAGAATTAAAAACCTGACTTTGTCTTATCATAACTGATATGACTGATTCCAACCTAAAAGTGCACATGAAGTAGAATGGATGTGTGAAGGCATTCATGCTACAGATGGTTTCTCCATGTGAGGACAATGCGATACAAAAACATCTGTTCCACTCTGAGATTTAGATTGTCATCTTTGCATTCTGATATCTTCAAAAGCCTTTTGAACATTAACAGATGTGCAAACTGTAGCAGAATGAACTGTTTTAAATTTCACAGCTGATGAAAATGTGGGTAAACATTAACTGTGAAATAGGCTCACACACTGATTACAACGCACTGTCAGCTAAGACGCACATTTCTGTGTGGAAATGTCTTGTCCAATTTTCATTTCGTATGAAATAGCCAATAAAACCATGTTTAACCCTCTGGAGTCGAATGACGCGCCCTAGCGTCAAAAGTCACATGACACAATTAGCACAAAATCTGCTCCACTTTGAGTGTCTGTTTGAATGCGTGTTTAAAGTGGAGACTTCAACCTCCACATCACTTTTTAAATTTTGTTAATAGGCCAAGTATAACTTGAATTATGAGTAATAATTTACGCAAGTTTTTTTGGGGATGATATTCTCATATTCACTGCACGTTTTGCAGACAGCTGCCGCAGAAACGACTCATTTCCTGATTCAGCTGCAGGAGCGAGAAGGCTGGAATTAAACAGGACTCCCTCAACTGCAGCAGGAGAAAGGAGTGCTACCATTGGTGGAAAACTCAAGAACTAATCAATCACATTCACCACCACCACGTGGGATTGATGACAACAAAGAGACCCCACATGGGTGTGTGCGTGTGTGTGTCCAAAACACCTTTTTCTAATTTTTTTTTTTTTTTTTTTTTGGCCACTAACACAGCCAGGACAGTCTGTACCAATATCAATTAAAAAATGCTACAAAAACAAGGAATTAGGGAAAAATACACATGGATATTGAGGTGGAATACCTGTACAAATTTTTGGAGCTTCTGATGTGCACTGAACAGGAATTGTTTTTCTGAGTGGCACAAATATAGTTTGTGTGGCATCTTATTGCATGTAAATAGCCACAAAAAAGCCTGTAGCATTTCCTGCATTTTAATGTGAACTGTTGTATATAACTTTGTTTATGCTACATTTTACATATATTTTTAAAGTTTACAACTTATATTTACATTCTAATTTATGAAAATGGTTCGTTAAAAATATTTCTGGTTTTCACAGTAAAAAAAAAAAAAATATATATATATATATATTTTTCTGATTCGATTTTTATGTTTTGGTGTTAATGTTAGGTCACTTTTTTAATGCAGTATGTCAGAATGAAAGAAAAATGGTAAAGTCACACAGTTGAGGTTGTGCTGAAAAATGACACCAAACAAGGCCAGGTAAACAGTTTTTCAAGGTAAATTATGAAGGTAAAACAAAAAACGCCCAAAAATAGCCTAGACTCCACAGGGTTAAACTCATCCCACAGGTCATAGTCAAAATATTTTTGGAAATATTGTATTTAAATTGAGCAACACGGTGGATTAGTGGTTAGCACTGTTGCATCACAGCAAGAAAGTCATGGGATCGATTCCCGCCAGTGGCCTTTCTGTGTGGAGTTTGCATTCTTTCCTATGTTTGTGTGGGTTCCCTCTGGGTGCTCCTGCTTCCTCCCTCATCTAAAGACATGCAGGTTAGGTGGATTGGAAAGTTTAAATTGTCCATAGGTGTTAGTGCAGGTGTGTTTGTCTATATGTGGCCTTGCGACAGACTGGTGTCTTGTCTCTCGCTCTATGACTGCTGGAAACTGTAAAAACTGCACTTTCGTGACTGCTTCAGTTATTGGAACCGAAAACAAAACAGTACACCATTTTTCCGTGTGAAGTTATGCTGTGTATATATTGCGCAACAGGAGTGGCTATCCCCATAAGTGGTCAAACCCTGCGATATCTGAACCTAATATACATGTTTTGATGGTAGCAAGAAACCAGAGGAAACCCAAACAGACATGGAAGAACAAGCAAACACCATATAGAAAGAAACTTAACATTAGTGAACTTGAAACCAGGACTCATTTCCTGTGAGGCAAGAAGGTTCAAGACAGCACAAAATGCAAATGTAAACAATCATGGAGTTGCATTATGATCCGGTCACTCAAATAATTTTGCTGAGGTAGTCTGCGATGCGTGTATACCAGTGACCCCATAATGTATTTTTTGTAGTGCAAACGCTAATGTGGCCTAATGTTATGCAATGCTGCTGGAACCTCAATTTCCCTGAGGGAGTCTTCCCAAGGGATTAATAAAGTTCTATCTAATCTAATATAAAGGATGTACTGTAACAGGAAAATACGACATCACTGACAGACATGGAGTTTGTTTTTGTGATGATGTGCAAATACTCAAAAAGCAGGAACAAGAGTCATCAGGAGGTGACATGTCCTCCCAGTCCCCACAAATCAGTAATGCAAAGTCTCAGGGGAATCACCCAAGTAAATATTTGTCATCTTAGTTTTAAATGGACCACAATGGGAAAAAATGTTTTCACTTTGTTGTGCCATCCATATATTTTTAACCTATTGACAATTATATTATGTACTTACATAACGCTTACTGAATAAAATCATGCACGGACTCACTCAATCACCCTTTTAACATATGAGATGAGATGATTTATTGGACCCTGCTGGAATGCAGCGTGCATCCCTGACCCAAAATACATAAGCATACCACACGGCAAATGTCAGCTGTTCACAGTTTATCTGTGACTGAAGTTATGCACACACATACACACACAGAGCTTTTTGTCTTTTCTGCATTCTTCCACAAGCAGGTGCTTCTATTTTTAGACATGCACAGAGATGCTGGCAGAGGACATCAAACACGCTACACTTCATGTAATGGCAACATGACACTTAACTAAACTGACTAAACCAACTGAACTACAAAAGCACAATAAAACAATAACACTAACAGCACTTCTAAACTAACATGACTCACAATAACAACATTTAAAACCCCCAAAACCTTGAACTCCCATGGTGCATTGCAGTACAACATCCATTGTTTACTGGGTAGATAAAAAATATTTGTCCTATCAACTTTGTTTTCACAGCATTCATTCTTGACCCAAAATACACAAGCATACCACCAAATGGAAAATGTCACACACGCCACTTGGCTATTATAATATAGATTATCAGCAAACTACATCCAAATACTATCCCAAAATTCAAGTTGGTAAGCAACACAGAGGTTCACATGAGAATGGGCAGAGTACACAGATCTAGCAGACTCTGAATCAAAAGCAGAAACTGGCTGGTACAGAAACACACAGTGGAGAAATGAGTCCTGGTCCAGTTTATTTGGGAAATTGCAGCTTCACAGTCCTCTGATGTTTTAAGGAGTATTTAAATCATTTTTTAAATACTATAGCAAAATGGTTAGGGTCAGCATGGAAGTATGGAATTTTATGGAACATCCTGGAAGTAATTGTTACATTCTGTTGTGAGACTAGCCACTAGATTAATAAAACAAGTGCCCAGCGGGGGGATTAGATAATCTTTACTTGCAAGCAAGCAGAACACCTTTAAACACTCACCATGAGCAGATAATGAAACAGTTCCATGGCAAGAGCAGTAGCATGTGTGTGTATCTGTACCTGCATATGCAGAAGGTCTATGTTGTGATTAAAATCATGGCACAGACAGGTGGGCTGAGGTGAGCGTAGGAGAGTAGGCATTAGACGATGAAGATGAAAGAAAGCGCGGGATGCAATATAAATAAATAAATAAAATTTTTTAAAGCCAAATGACTTCTGAAGATTTTGGCAGAACCTGACAAGATATAAATTAATGAAGCTCCAAAAACACTGCGCATATGTAATGAGGTTGGTGTCTGGATCTTTTTTTTGATGCCCCTCATCTCTCTCAAGCTTCCCCCTCCTTGGCCATCCATAATTAATTAGCTGACTGTGTGATGTGGAGGCTATAGATCAGGGAGGAGAAAAAAATAACACACTAAATAATGAAGTAAAGCAAGGGGAGCCTGGGGGAGAGATGAGGCATGGATGGTCACAGAGGAGCTGGGGAAGAGGGAGGGCATTGGTACATATACAGTACCATGGAGGGTGAGGGTGTGTGTGTGTGTGTGTAGGTACGGACATGTACAACACAGAGGTCTGATAAAGGAGTATATGAAGACTGTTGAATGCTCCCCCACCGCCTGTCAACATTCCCCTCTGGCTTTGGGAAAAAATCCTACTTGTCCTCCTTGAACTACTGTGTCCTCTTACGACACACTGGACATTTACATTATATCATAATATGTTCCAGTTGTTCAATGATTTTCGTAAAAGTATGTCAGACTGATACGGTGTGTGCATCCATTTTTCCAGTGTGAAGCAACAGTGATTATAAAATAAGTCTTGACTGTCACACACTTTCTATGAACATGAAATGTCACAGACTATGTAAGAAATGAACAAATGATGCCATGAAAAACCACAATAATTGCAAAATATTTTTCTTATTAATAGAATACTTAAAATACATACAATAAGCTACACTTTTTGCTGATGTATACTTAAATTACAGTTAATGGCAGAAGCACAAATAGGGAAAAAATATGCTGATGACATATTCCTGCGAGCCTTCGTCCACACAGAAAGGGAACTTTCCCTATATGATCTGTCTTTGTCATTTTCAAAAAGTGCTCCGTAAGCACACCGTTATTTCAGGAAATATCTCTGTCCACACAACATTGGGCGACACTGCCTGAAAACGCTGTAGTACATATGCACGGCCACACAAAAAGATTTCTGGAAATATTCTAATTCCTTACTGTGGAAGTTGCTCATAAGTAAACGTAGTATTTAAAGAAGTCCTTCTGTGTTTGTCTGCTCTGGGTGAGTTTCTCAGCCTGAATCAGAGGCCACCGCCACTTTGCCCCGCCACCAACAAGAAATAAAAATAAAAAGTAAGTCCCTTCGGCAGCTCCTCCCACTGGGGGTCGCCACAACAAATCCAAGGTGGATCTGTATGTTGAATTAGTTGAATTAGTTTTACTCAGGATGCCCTTCCTGAGGCAACTCCACATTTCATGGAGAAATGTAGCAGGGGTGTGGTTTGAAAAAATAACTTATTTTAAAAGCTGAAAGTCTTTTCTGCAATTATTTTATTACCATCACAGTGCTCCATTTATTCACAATCAGCATTTATAACAGCCATCCTTGATCTCGTTGGCATTCCGCTAGCAATGAACATAAATCCCATTAAACTTCCACCAAGACATAAAAAAACATGTTAAATTAGACTGTTAAAAACATGAGTGGCTGAGTGCAGAGAGGTGGGGCTATGACAACATTGTTCTGAAAATGTTCATATTGCTTGTCTGCACAAAAACATGAATCCAGCGTTTTCAGTAGGGATGCACTGATACCACTTTTTCCAGACTAAGTACAACTATGAGTACACACATTTGGGTACTCGTCGATACAAAGTACCAAAATCAATACTTAATGATAACATTACAGTTTTATGATGACTTTGAAAACATGTTTTATCCATCAGTTGTCCTTACTTTCTGACTGTAACTGCTACTAATATCATTAGCTTTGTTTTTATTTACAAACATTTCACTTAAATCATGTAACATCACTTTTTGACTACAACAAATTGTCCTTTTAGCCCATCAGTGGACACCATTGATGGGTGTATTTGGATTTATGAGTAAATAGCTTAAAAGCCTGTAAAAATCCATAAAATAGCCGCATCATTGTTTAAACCGCAGTGTTCAAAACATATGAAAAAAGTAGTGGCTTATATAGGGCAGAAATTATGGATTGTGTGCGTGACAATCCCCCATTGAGAGGTTGACATCACGCTGCTGTAAAGGGGTATCGGGTGTCGTAGTATCAAAGAAGTTTTAAGACAATTAAATGAATACGGTATCTGGCCAATACCTGATACTAGTACTGGGATCGGTGCAGCCGTAGTTTTCAGATTTTACCTACTCTGGGAGAAGGTTTCAAAAAAGTAGAGGTTTCGGGCTCTGAAAATCTAGGCTCTGTGTGGACAGAATGCAGTGTCGTAACATAGAGAAGATTTGTAATATGTGAAGAAAGAAGTCAAAGCTGCTATTCCCACACTAATATTACTATGTCAGTAGGACAAGGTAAACAAGATGCCCATCATATCTATACATACTGTGGCCGAATTGACCCCTTTTTCTAAAATAAATTTCATCTTATTTTGTGTGTGTGCCAACATACATATGGAGCATAATTATCTTCTTCCAACGTGAAATTAATCAAATAAAAGGCAGCAGACACAAATATTTCTGAGAGAAATCTCAAAGTTCTAATTACTTTCATGATGCTTCTAAGTTATATCTAACCGTGCACTTTCCTTAAAAGCCCTGTTAACAACCCTGTACTTTAGTACCACAAGCAAATGTTAGCATTACATAGTGACAAAACAAGCTGTGGGGTATGATGTTTCAGGACTTTCACATAGTATTTTTAAAACCTCAAATTAACTGAATGTCTGAGCAGACATGAAGCTGCTGTCTGTTCAGACTGTTAGCTATTTATACTCCACTTCTGAAACAACCAATTACCACGTGACCACAAAGCTCAATTAAGCTCAATTGTGGAAATGGCCAAATAAAACTACAGCTCTTCCGATTTGAAAATAGCACTTTTTAAAATGCTGATTTTGTGTTTAAGAACAGTTGATTATTCAGGCACTCGTTTTCAGGGTCATTTGTAAACCTTTCCTAAAATATGTCAGGAAACTAGAAAATTAACCTTGGTGTTTGATTTTCCAAAAGCTCAACATTAGCTACACAGAACTTTACCCAACCCTGATAATGTCTGTATGATTCAAGGTTTATAGACAGATGTTTGCGAATGATGCTGTAATTAAAATAAGCGACATATCATGTCATGCATGCCAACACATAATCATACAGTGAGCGGTGGGGCGGCATATTCTGATTTCCCATTTCGCTTCTGCGCCAGACTCAGCAGGTGCACATTTTATGTGGCTACAAGGCACTGGAAAAGAAGGAAAGTAAACTTGTATCCACTCAAAGATATGGATTACAATGCATGTATTGTATCGTGGTGTACACAGGACATTATCGTTGTTCATCCATATGTGACGATATGTAATACAAGACGTGTGCGCTAATGAGTGTGTATCACATGAGGGTGTTTTTGTGTGTGTGTGTGTGTGTACACATCCATACAAAGTTAGGTTAGGCTCATTAGCAGTCAAAAGACAGACATTCTGTGACCAACTGTGTGTGCATGTGAGGAAGGGAGGGGGGATTTAATACGGCTGCATCGTACAGAGCAGTGCAGGATCAAGACAAGCAAGAAAAGGGACTTTGAACCTCAAAAGGGACTGTGAGATTGTCCACCCATACCAAGGGTTTCGCCAAGAGATGGAAGGAGAAGATAAGAGAAAGAAAAAAGCGAATTGAGGAGTAAATGAGAAACAAATATACTGTGGAGGGAAAGAGGGAGCGGAGACACGAGTACAGTTTGAATTAAAGTGACGCTGGGGAACGCATGTTGCTCAGCATGGATTATTAAAGTTTCACAAAGCGGGTGCGCGCAGTTTGCGCATGCATATATGATCCTCTCATTCCTACACAAACATATTAACACTCACATGCTCTGCTTTCATTAACCGTACACGCATCCAGCACACGCTGAGCTCGTCTTCTAATCCTTCACATTCATAAATTACAGGAAAGCTGACAAACCTACACACTTTATCCCGCCAATGCACACGGTGAATATTTCTCACAGACAGCCTTTTGTTTTCAAAGTGAATTTACGTAGAAGAGTGTGTGTGCACGTGTGTGATGAGGGAGTCGGCTGCCATCCTGCTGTTATCCTAACCCAGATATGTCAGCAGCAATCAAACCTTGTGCTTCTCAGCTTTTCAAAGACAACAGTTGATTTCAGAGATACATCTACTCTCTTTTGTCTGAGGTTGTTCCCTACTAATGGTGGTGTATTTCACATGCAGCAGTACAACTTTTCTCTGGACTTCCTATAATTTACCTTGTTCTTTTCCCCAGTGTCTTACTGAAAGGTTGTCTGCATCTACAACTCAACGCCACATTAAAGCATTCCAAAATTTGTCATAAAAAAAAAAACTAAAACTAAAAAACCCAGCTCATTTCTCAGGCACCTAAAAAAAATATAAACTGTAACTGACAGCATTGTAACACGGGTAAAAATGATTCAAAGTACAATGTAACGGCATGGCAGACCAGCGCATCAAAACTATTGAAACTATATACTGATGTTAATAATCAAGACAATATCGACAAATACAAAACAACTGTGAATGCCTTACTGGGGTCAAAGCAAATACACACCTTTTATTAGCAACACAGTAAACTGAATAACCTGTGTCAGTGTTTCAACTTTACAAGTACAACCTTCTACCAGCCAGAAGGGAATGAACGGGTAATTGCATGAGACCTGTCAGCATTTGGTACTGTCCGATCTTGTGAGATCGGACAGTACCACAAAAAAAAAAAATGTTTTTACCCTTCTTTTAGTCTGTCTCCCCAGTCCCAGCAGGTGGTCATCATTTATCAATCACCTTTTCTCTATTTTCCTGCTCATCCTACACATTTGCTTTTCCTCTGAGCATAGTGCATTCTTATCTGCCGCAAACCACTTCTCAGTAACGCTGCATTTATCTGTCTCTCTCTGTCACATACAAGAGCTGATGATGAAAATGCAACACTGATCTGTGTTCACCATTAGGCAGTCTGACTGTGAGGGCTGAGTAAATGAAGATTTAATATGGCCTGAATAATTAAGCTCCTGGGACTGGTGACTGACACAGAGTCCCAAGCATACAAACAAAGAAACAAAAACACACACAGCACATGGCTTGCAAACCACCAAAGAAAGTGTATCAAACCACCATATTTCTTCGTGTGTCCACATGTGAATTGTGCTTGACATCAGCATTTCAGTAAGCCATCACTGACCATTTTGCAGCCAGCATTTTGACATATATGGGGTGATACGACTTCTCTGGGTTTTAACAGGTGGGAAAGGATTACATTAAGAATGTCATAATCTAGCATCATAGCTACAATTAACATGGTACTGTCTGCTACTGCAGCATTTATGCATTTTATCAATATCACATGTGGATCAACTCTTCAATCAATTAGACCAAATCCATAAAAAGTGTACAAAATGCTCTTCAAACCTGCATTAATTGAATGTTTGCATTTTGATATCTGAAGGGGAAAAAAGTGACCATGGACCAACAACAAGCTACCACAAATGCAATACAGTAACAAACTTGCAGGGGTGTCATGACAATGTGATGGACTACATTTTTTTTTTTTAGCAGTTTGGCTGTACAGTGTTCTGTAGCTGTGACTGGAAAAACTGTGCATAGTGCAATTTTTGTCTGGTGCATCAACAGCGCATGATGGAGTGGAACAGAGAAGGATTTTCATACAGATGAAATCTTGGTTCAAATCACCCATGTGTCTTCATGTCCTTTATGCATGGCCAGTCAGTTTTTGAGTACAGACTACTCCAGACAGATTTACCACATAGTACCATCTGTTTGTATTTCTTCATGATTGATGTAAATGAAGTGAAAGACATATTTGACATTTTTGAATAAAAAATAAAGTCTACACTAAAATCACATCGGCATAAATACAAATACCACACTGTATGAGACCTCGACAACAAATGAAATAATCTTTTGGGAATGGCTGAAAAATGTAAGGGAGGACTAGAAAAGGGAGAGAAACAAAAAAGCAGCTAAGCTATGGGACTGGTGGCTAAAAATAGCCAAATATCTCAGACAGCGAGCAAGCAAGAGATGAAGCAACTACATGCATATGTAACAGATGTGTGTGAGCGCACACAGCCATGGACAGGATTCAAATCTTTCTACTGCTGTTTTCCTCCAACGGATAGAAGTACCAACACGCTTACAGAGGAACAACCCAAACAAGATTAAATACATTATCATTAAAATGCCAGCACTTCAATTTACTCAAAAGATTATTAACACATTTGAAGGATATATGAGTGACTTCACCAAAGAAGCCTCAGCAGCGGTTTGAACGGCTGGCAGAGGTTCCTTATATTACCAACAAGGGTTAACACCAGACAGTCACATTTGGGCAAAGATCCATTTGGCCAAGAAGTCATGTGGTTATTTTACAGTGTCGTTTCCACATCCTCTTGCCATTCCCCCGGTCACTTCCTCTGTTCCCACCCAAACACAGATTTCAGAAAATAAATGCTGTCAGTCTGAATGTAATCTGCCACTGCCAGGGGTGCTCTACTTTCTTCTCTGTCCTCTTTGTTCCTTTCTATAGTTTGTCTTTGCTTCTCAAACTTCACATTTGGTCTCAGTTACAGCCCTCTGTCTGTCTTTGGTTTTCCTGCGTGAAATATATTCACTGCTGGAAGGACTGCATTGTTTTGAAGAGCAAGGGGATTGGATGCAGGAGACATTCTATTCCACCTCCATCTACTTTTCTTCATCCCTTTTATTTGTTCCTCCTTCACGATGCTATTTCTATGTGATTAAATGTACCTTAGACACACATACTTTTAACTTTCGTCAAAAACTTGCACTGTTATTTGCTACGTGGTGTGGTTAGGTACAGAGAGGAAATAAAGCAGGGTATTTTTTTTTCCCTCTCACCTGCTATGTCACAATCTGTTCTGCAAGCAGATTTTTAGATTGGTTGACAATCATCTTGATTTTTCTGTCAAATTATTCCCAGCATACAAAACCATTTTCCTACAAACATCACCTCATCCCATTTCCACCAAATGTGGTGTGTACATGAAGGTCAGCCCCAGGATTCCCCTTACAGGGGCAAAATGTCATTGGGTCAAAGGTCAGAATCTTAATTTTGACTCCTATGTCCACCAAACTTGACACGCACATGAAGGTGGGCTCTGGAATTTCCTGGTGGGGTCAAATTTCCGAAAGGTCAGTGACTGGGGCCAATGTCATATCTGCCTGTCTGTTGGTCTACTCCTCCCACATTCATTTACTAATTTCAACCAAATTTGGAATGTCAATGAAGGTTGACTTAAAAATTGCCCTTCAAGAATACATTTTGGCAAAGGTCAAGAGTTTCATATGCAACCTGATGTGGTCCAACTGTGGCACACGCTTTACCCTGGTATGGTTAGCGAGAGGAGGAGTTACTGAGATACAATTAGGGATGATTCTGTTAGGGTCAAGTGTCAATACAGGGAGTTCTAATCACTGAATGGAAACCATTACATAAAATCTGAGAAAACAGATACTTGAAGTCACTGAGTAACTGAAACAGGGCTGTGAAATGAAAATTGTGAAATCCAAGGAAAATTTGCAGGGGGTCTGGGGGGGTGCAGCTCCCCTGGAGCCAGGGTCTAGGGCCCGCGAGGCCCCAGAAACCAAATTAATTTTGGATCTAATGATATATTTTCAGCATCTCAGCATATCAAACTTTTTCAAATCAATTTTTTCAGCATCTTCCCTCATCTTCCCAACGTCGCTCCGTGAGACAGACATACCCCAAAATTCTTCTTTTAAAAACTTGATAGCTCTAAAGTATGCAATGCCCACATGCGACTTTTATCTTAAGAACAGCGTCTTGGAGCAGGTACACAGCATCGCCGTAGCAACCAACCAGTCCCACTTTACGACAACAGTTGTAACAGCCACAGTTTGACATTGTGGACACTGATTTGTATCTGCTATACAGAACAGTGTCTACGGACTCATAAAACTTGCGCATTAAAAAAAAGAACGCTTTGCGATGGGCATTTTAAAAACTCAGTGACGATCACGATTACAGACTACAACACTAACAACCCCATGACAGACAAGAATCTGTTGTTTAGCTTTAGTCCTTTACCGGGACACAGCAAAAAGATACTTCATTCTGTCAAAGGTCAGAACAGGTGTTTCCTATCATTTTTAGAAAAAAATTCAGATCACATGAAAATTTGGGGTCACTAAGTAATTTAAGAGTAGCAAAGTGGAATAGAAATAGAAAGAAGCATAAAAAGGAGCCAGCTGAGGTGGTTTTTGCATCTGGTGAGGACACCCCATTGTTGTCTCCCTTAGGAGGTCTTGGGAGAAGGCCCAGGGGAAGACCCAGGACACGCCAGAGGATTTATATCTCCCACCTGGCTTGGGAACACCTCTGGATGCCCTAGGAAGAGTTAGAGAAGTGGCTGAGGACAGGGAAATCTGAGATGAGCTGCTCGGTCTACTGCCACTGCAAATCGGGCCCAGATAAACATCAGAAAATGAATGAATGAAATTATTGAATGAATAAGTAATTTAAGACCAACATCTGCTCTCTAGTTGCAGCGTTTAGAGAGAACGAAGTAAAGGTGATTTCAATAGTGTCAAATGTCACAAAAACATGTATCTTACAAATAATACAAGAGCAATCAGAGATTTCTGACCGTCAATCCAGATCGGAATCGCCTCCAAAATTCAGTGGAGTCTTCCATGCCCTAATATGTATCTGTGGTGCAAATTTGGTGAGAATCCGTGAAGTAGTTTTGACATAATCTTTCAAACCGTATATAAAGGGAAATCTTGATCCCGAATCCCGATCTGGATCACCCAAAATTCAGTAATTCAGTCTTCCATGGCCTAAATTACGTCAAAATCCATGGAGTAGTTTTTACGTAATCCTGCTAAAAGACAGACAGACAAATACATAAATCAACAGCAATGATTTTATTACGTCCTTGGCGGATGTAATAATAAAATAAAAACTGTTTCGACTGGCGGTTTCAGATACAAATTCATGTCTGTCGAAGTATGCGCTGGCTGGCCAAGAATACAGTACAAGTGCCCTGGCATCCTTTAATTTTTTATTCTGCCTTCAATTTGTTTGATTATGAATTACACTGAACAAAAAAATATAAACGCAACACTTTTGTTTTTGCTCCCATTTGTCATGAATTGAACTCAAACATCTAAAACATTTTCTATATCACAAAATACCTATTTCTCTCAAATATTGTTCACAAATCTGTCTAAATCTGTGTTAGTGAGCACTTCTCCTT
The DNA here is from genome assembly GCF_902500255.1 of Thalassophryne amazonica. NCBI lineage: Eukaryota > Metazoa > Chordata > Actinopteri > Batrachoidiformes > Batrachoididae > Thalassophryne > Thalassophryne amazonica. The sequence continues at coordinate 88,249,324 of NC_047105.1, read as the reverse complement.
TGCTGAGATAATCCATCCCACCTCACAGGTGTGGCATATCAAGATGCTGATTAGACAGCATGATTATTGCACAGGTGTGCCTTAGACTGGCCACAATAAAAGGCTGCTTTGAAATGTTCAGTTTTATCACACAGCACAATGCCACAGATGTTACAAGTTTTGAGGGAGTGTGCAATTGGCATGCTGACTTCAGGAATGTCCACCAGAGCTGTTGCCTGTGAACTGAACATTCATTTCTCTAAGGAATTTGGCATTACATCCAGCTGGGCTCACAACCACAGGCCACATGAAACCACACCAGCCCAGGACCTCCACATCCAGCATGTTCACCTCCAGGGCTGGTCATCTGAGACCAACCACCTGGACAGCTGCTGCAACAATCAGCTTGCAGAATAAAAGAATTTCTGCACAAACTGTCAGAAAAAGTCTCAGGGAAGCTCATCTGCATGCTCATCATCCTCCTCGGGGTTGCTACCTGACTGCAGTTCATAGTCGTAACCAACTTGAGTGGGAAAATGCTCACATTCGATGGCGTTTGGCACATTGGAGAGACATTCTCTTCACGTATGAACCCCAGATTTCACTGTTCAGGGCAGATGGAACACAGTGTGTGTAGCATCGTGTGGGTGAATGGTTTGCTGATATCAACGTTGTGGATCGAGTGAACCATGATGTTGATGTGGTTATGGTATGGGCAGATGTATGTTATGGACATCGAACACAGGTGCATTTTGTTGATGCCATTTTGAATGTGCAGAGATATTTTGAAGAGATCCTAAGGCCCATTGTGCCGTTCATCCACAACCATCACCTCATGTTGCAGCATGAAAAATGCACGGCCCCATGTTGCAAGGATCTGTACACAATTCCTGGAAGCTGAAAACATCCCAGTTCTTGCATGGCCAGCATACTCACCAGACATGTCAGCCATTGAGCATGTTTAGGATGCTCTGATCGTCGTATATGACAGCGTGTTCTAGTTCCTGCGAATATCCAGGAACTTTCGCACAGCCATTGAAGAGGAGTGGATCAAAAGTAAACAGGCCACAATCAACAACCTGATCAACTCTGTGTGAAGGAGATGTGTTGTACTGCATGAGGCAAATGGTGGTCACACCAGATACTGACTGGTTTTCTGACCCCACTCCCCCAGACCCCCCCCCCCCCCCACCCCCCCAATAAAACAAAACTGCACATTTCAGAGTGGCCTTAAGGCACACCTCTGCAATAATCATTCTGTCTAATCAGCATCTTGATATTCCACACCTGTGAGGTGGGATGGATTATCTCAGCAAAGGAGAAGTGCTCACTATCACAGATTTAGACAGATTTGTGAACAATATTTGAGAGAAATAGGTCTTTTGTGATATAGAAAATGTTTTAGATCTTTGAGTTCAGCTCATAAAAATGGGAGCAAAAACAAAAGTGTTGCGTTTATATTTTTGCTCAGAGTAGTTAGTTGGTAACCAGATCTTGTAATGAACAAATATACTCAACAAAAATATAAATGCAACACTTTTGGTTTTGCTCCCATTTTGTATGAGATGAACTCAAAGATCTAAAACTTTTTCCACATACACAATATCACCATTTCCCTCAAATATTGTTCACAAACCAGTCGAAATCTGTGATAGTGAACACTTCTCCTTTGCTGAGATAATCCATCCCACCTCACAGGTGTGCCATACCAAGATGCTGATTAGACACCATGATTAGTGCACAGGTGTGCCTTAGACTGCCCACAATAAAAGGCCACTCTGAAAGGTGCAGTTTTGTTTTATTGGGGGGGATACCAGTCAGTATCTGGTGTGACCACCATTTGCCTCATGCAGTGCAACACATCTCCTTCGCATCATCCGTGAAGAGAACACCTCTCCAACGTGCCAAACGCCAGCGAATGTGAGCATTTGCCCACTCAAGTCGGTTACGACAACGAACTGGAGTCAGGTCAAGACCCTGATGAGGACAACGGGCATGCAGATGAGCTTCCCTGAGACGGTTTCTGACAGTTTGTGCAGAAATTCTTTGGTTATGCAAACCGATTGTTTCAGCAGCTGTCTGAGTGGCTGGTCTGAGACGATCTTGGAGGTGAACATGCTGGATGTGGAGGTCCTGGGCTGGTGTGGTTACACGTGGTCTGCGGTTGTGAGGCTGGTTGGATGTACTGCCAAATTCTCTGAAACGCCTTTGGAGACGGCTTATGGTAGAGAAATGAACATTCAATACACGAGCAACAGCTCTGGTTGACATTCCTGCTGTCAGCATGCCAGTTGCACGCTCCCTCAAATCTTGCGACATCTGTGGCATTGTGCTGTGTGATAAAACTGCACCTTTCAGAGTGGTCTTTTATTGTGGGCAGTCTAAGGCACACCTGTGCACTAATCATGGTGTCTAATCAGCATCTTGATATGGCACACCTGTGAGGTGGGATGGATTATCTCAGCAAAGGAGAAGTGCTCACTATCACAGATTTAGACTGGTTTGTGAACAATATTTGAGGGAAATGGTGATATTGTGTATGTGGAAAAAGTTTTAGATCTTTGAGTTCATCTCATACAAAATGGGAGCAAAACCAAAAGTGTTGCATTTATATTTTTGTTGAGTATAAAGAAAACGCACCAAAAGAAATAGAACAATTGACAGAGGAATGATAGAAGAAAACTGTGAGAAATAGAGCATGATAAAGGATGACTCCTGCATAGGGAGGTAACAGGCCGCTCATAATTTAAATACTCACAACCAAGACAGCTGTCATCAAAGGCACTGTCATACCACAAAAATATACATCAATAAAACACACAAACCAAGGCTAGCCTGTTAGCTGGTGCATGAATGGTAAGTTTGAGATGGGGGGGGGGCTCAAGGTTCATTTGTCCTACCCAGGTTATGCAAGGGCTTGTCTACACTTCAATATTTTACCCATTTAAGGATTGCCCAGGATGTAGACTAAGCAATTTATAGCCACAGGGTGGCTGCACCAATGCAACAGTAGACCAAAAGAAATGTGAATAGTCTGTTATATCTGTAATAAAACATATTCTAAATGTGTTCATATGGAGCCCAGTGACCCAAACCAGCAGCACTCCAAAGTTGGTGTAGATAGAATCAAAACAGAGAGAGAGAGAGAGAGAGAGAAGGAGCCCATCAAGCAGTGTTGGCCTATAATCTGCAGGGCATCCTTCTCTGCAGAGCATGCTCTGTTCAGTATCTGAATACCAGCATAGGTGAACATAATGTGCCAAAATGTCATGGTGCAGGGCCTTCACACCTCCATCACAAAATCAAATAAGAGAGAAAGAATAACACTTTGGTGTGCACGTGTGCGTGTGTGAGAGAATGTGCCTGTGAGAGAGACAGAGCTGCAAAAAGAACACCTGGCTGTTTAAAAATGCGTGGGCAGAGTAGGTCCTGGAAGTTATGCATGTGTTAATGGTGAGTGTGATAAAGATGGTGCTTCAAAAGAAAAAGTGCATTTGCATTGTTGTGTTTTGGTGTGAGTGCAGCCTACACAGAATCTATCCTTTTAATGTCTCAGGACACTGTGTCACACAGTCATTTCACATGTTAATAAATGGCAGCAAACCAAAATTTTAATCATGTCTTCAACAGCATTCATTTCATCTGCACTGTGCACCTGTACTGTTTGTGCATCTGTGACATTCCCACAATGGACAACAGATTCTACTCTGGGAGTAGAAGAAGTAAAACTGATTACTCATTTGCACAGAATTCTGGAGGATGATTTCTGTCTAGGCCAGGGAAACTGCAAGTAGGGGTGTCTGGCTCCACCACAAACTGGTTTGACTCTGAGAAGACATCCTTGTGGCACCTCATTTCTACAGATACACAACATGAAGGGCTTCATCTTGACGATGTATAGTGTACAGTGCAGAGTGCAAGTGTAATTGGGGCATGTCCAACTACACTTTCATATTTAGATGGTGTGTAATCTGAGTGTACAGTAAAAAATGGTAATGGCAACTTGTGCGCTGCTATTTAGAAAGCGGATTCAAGTGAGCAGGTATCAGAGGTGTTAAGCTGCCTGCACTAAGGCATCAAACCAAACTAGCAGAGAGCATCCACCAAAGCTTCCTGAGGTGAAGCAGTAAGGTGAGGTTTTACATTTTTCTAGTAGTGGTAACTTTTATTATTATTCTGGAAAAACTCCCAGTAATGTTATGGTATGTACAATGCTATGAGCTCCATGGAAATGGAAGGCATCACCAGAGCACACCAAAGACTGTAATGGAGAAAGTAATTTTCAAACAAATTGAAAATCCCATCACAGTTAAAGCAAGGCCATGGCACACTTATGGAATATCCAGGTTCATCATGAACACCGTCCTGGACCATCTGATGCCTTGCAAGGTAAGGAAAAGGTTTCAAACTGTGTGCTTCCTGGATGCTTATCCATGAACATGAGGACAGGGCCTCAGGAACAACAAAATAACAGCTGAAAGCTTTAAAACCAGTCACCACATTAGACTGAGGAACGTCAAGTAGAAAGAGAGGAGGGTGATACAGTTAGACTTTCAAGGATTCATGCATAACAATAGACAGAATGAGAAGGTGCTGAATTTGTGGGAGTGAAAAATATATCAATAGAACCACAAATTCCCAGTGTCACAGACTAAACAGAATCATAAACAATACAGTAAATGTAGAGGAACGCGGTGACGTAAAAGCTGGTGTGAATCAACAGCTCCACAAACTACCACTGTAACGAATTACGAGAGGAAGCTGAGCTGCACTGTTAGAGAAAAAATACCTGGTGTTTAACCTAAAAGGGATACATCCAGACAACTGAAGATGAACACAAACACCAAACAACGAAATCTGCCCTGGAGCCCTTACAATTGTGCGTCGGACCATCACGCCTGTACGTGGGGCCCTTATCTCTGTATGCAGGGCTCTTACATCTGTACATGAGGCACATAGTATATTTTGGTTTTTGCTTGCAGCTTACTGCTGTAATGCTTAAATTCTCCATTGTGGAGTTAAAACGTTTTATCTCATTTTACTAGAGTTGCAACCCTTAATTGACTATTAGTCAACTATTAAATTAATGGACAACTACTTTGATAAATGGTTAACTGTTTTGAGTCATTTTTAATACATAAATTCTTTGATTTCAGCTTCTTTAATGTGAATACTTTCTGGGCTAGTATACAGTGGCTTGTAAAAGTATTCAGCCCCTTGGTATTTCACATATTTTAATTTGTTTATGGCATTTCAAATACAAAAAGTAAACCAGGCTTCTCAATATAAAATTTTTTTAAATTATCTTCCTTAAACTCAAACTGAAAGTAAATCTCTACAACCTGATATAAATTTATTAAAAATATAAAAGCTAAGATGATGGGGTCCATAAGTAATCAGCCCCTTTGGTATAATACTTGTAAATAATCAGTTTAATTGCCAGTGTTCTTCAGATAAGTCAGGGGATGGATACATGAACATTTCCAAGTCACTGAATATGTCTTGGACTTAGTTATAAAAAAAAAAAATACAAACACTATGCCACTCTATTGTAAATGTGTGTGGAGTAAACAGTTCTCAAAAACTAAGTGACTGTGCAAGAAGGAGAAGAGTGAGCAAAGCCACCAAGACACCTAGACAACCCAGAAGAAGTTATAGGCTTCTGTGGCTGTGACCTTTTAATCGGTCCTTCAGAGTGGCTGTTGTTTTTGGGGGCGTTTGTCAGGAAAATGATCATTTCTCTACATTAATTGCAGACCCTGCAGCACGTCTAATCAACTTTTCTGCAGCATGTCTTTGCTTTGAACCTTGAACCAATCAAAGCAGTGATTCGCAGATTGAAGCAGTGCTTCAATTTGTTTTATTTCGCTTTATCTTAATTTTCCCCCGCTAAAATCGTAAAGAGTATATGTCTGAGTAATATTTACCTATTTTATGTTAAACTGACTTGTTGTGGTCTTCTGAAACAGTTGATAGATGTATTTTATAACTTAAAAAACGGGACCGATGCTAACGCGTTAGCGTGTCTATGGCATTTTTAATGTTAAAGTTAGAATTAAACTGTTAGCATGTTTGTGTGCATGTTTTCTGTATAATAATTAATGGCTCAGCGTTCGATGTTGTAAAAGAGTCAAACTGTATTTTTTTTTAAGTTTTATTCATATATTAATAATAATAGCAACATCAACAATAGTAATAACTCATAACTAATAATGCTACAATACAATTTTAGAGAAAGAGAAAAAGAATCTGATGAAACAAAACACAACAGAAAAGATAAAACCAACTAACAATGAAAATAAATAAATACATATAGAAATAAATAAGTGTTTCCTGTGAACACCGAGTGACTCTTACACCTCCACTTCACCCCTGTTTTATTTAAGTTTAATGACAATTTGTTTTGGTATTTTCAATGTGTTAATTTATTCAGTGATATCCTCCAGAACTATCTGCCAAGCTAGAAAATTTCTGCATCCTAGTAAGAGCAGAATACTACTGGAATGAATCTGAATAAGGAAGTTGGGTTTTTCTCACCAAAATGGATGCTGCACTCACTGCAGTTTATTGTCTGGAATAGTCCCAGATTGCATTTCAGAGCTTCTAGAATTCAAACATTTTCATGCGGGTGGTGTTGGGGGGTAATTTTGGGTTACAGTTTTTTTTTTTTTGTTTTTCACCACTTTCATCGTTTCTGTGTAGGCTCTCAGTTGTCCAGGTGGTTTCCATAGTAGAGAAGCTTGAATCTTTGACTGGACTGGGTTGCTTGACGCGAGGACGTTTTGCTTCAAATCGCAGAAGCTTCCTCAGCTAAAATTCCTGCTCTGGTAGTCTGACTTCTGTCTGACCCTTGTCGAGAAGAACAAACATCCCTGAATATGTCAATCGGGAGTCACTTTTGTGCAGATTAAAGTCACTAACTGGGACTCCTGTCTTGTTGCGAGAAAGAAATGAGAATCATCCTCCGTTCTGTTCACACAGCTCCAAACGTTGTGCGCTCTCTGCTGAGACAAGTTAGAATGATAGATTCCAGTCGGAATTAATAAATTCAAAGCGAAACCCCATTTAAATCAAATCACCTCTTTCCAAATGTTGTAATACAAACAAACTGCAATCGATCAAAAAAGTTTTTTCCTCCCAAAACCAGACGTCCTGCGCTGACGTGCAGCAGCTGGCTGAGCTCAGCTCAGAGGTACGGAGAGACATTCATGCCAAAATGTCTGAAAGGAAATGCTTTTGACAAAAACTACAGATTTTATTTATTTTTATTTATGTCCAGAGATCAAGGATCCAGTGACCAATTTAAAATGTTGTTGACATAGAAAACCTGCAAAGCCTACTTTTAGTACACAGAAAATTCACAAGAGGTATCGATAAGGGAACCGATAAGGAATCAGATCGATAAGTGGAATCGATTAGTTATGCTGCTATAGACGTAGACTGCTGGGGGGTTCCCATGATGCACTGTTTCTTTCTCTTTTTGCTCTGTATGCACCACTCTGCATTTAATCATTAGTGATCGATCTCTGCTTCCCTCCACAGCATGTCTTTTTCCTGGTTCTCTCCCTCAGCCCCAACCAGTCCCAGCAGAAGACTGCCCCTCCCTGAGCCTGGTTCTGCTGGAGGTTTCTTCCTGTTAAAAGGGAGTTTTTCCTTCCCACTGTAGTCAAGTGCTTGCTCACAGGGGGTCCTTTTGACCGTTGGGGTTTTACATAATTATTGTATGGCCTTGCCTTACAATATAAAGCGCCTTGGGGCAACTGTTTGTTGTGATTTGGCGCTATATAAAAAAATTGATTGATTGATTGATTGATTGATAATGGCATCGATAGATAAAATCTTATCAATACCCATCCCTAGTTGTAGAGATTTGTTTTCAGTTTCAGTCTAAGGAAGATAATTTTAGAAATTTTTATATTGAGAAGCCTGATTTACTTTTTGTATTTGAAATGCTATAACAATTTAAAATGTGTGAAATACCAAGGGGCTGAATACTTTTGCAAGCCACTGTATTTAATCCTATCTAGTGGAAAACTTCATATCATCTTGGGCTCTGAAAAACATTGACATTTTTCACCATTTTCTCACATTTTATGAACCTAACAACTAATCGATTAATCAAGAAGATGATCAATTAAATGATTATGGAAATAATAATTAGTTACAGCCCTGTATCTTATGTAAATAAATAAGCTGTCAAACACATGGTGTGCTATACAGTTGATTCCATAACTCCTCAGTCACAAGTAAAGGCCTGGTATACTAATTTAATCTCTTTAAAAATTAAGTATAAAGACTGTAACCTCAATACCATAAGTGAAGTTAAAAGTGAGACTCACTAAAAGAGACACAGAATATAAGGATGGCAACAGAAAAAAGTGACAGCCAGAGAACTCAAAGAAACACCTGTGCACCACTCACAAATCTCAATCTAGTTACCCACGGCCTTGACTGGTAGAGTGAGACTGAGCTGTGCTTTGCAGCAAAACAAACACATAAGCATATCTTAGCATAGCTGGACCCAGCGACCCTGAACCCTGCCAGGAACTTGTCAAGAATGTGGCTCAGAACAGAGCTTTCTCTCCAGGGGTGTGAAAGGAGAAAGTCGAGGATGAAGAGGCAGAGGTGAAAGGAGTAGAGGAAGAAATAGCAATCCCTTCCTTAAAACAGAAACAAAAGAAAGCAGGAGGGGGGGCAACTTTTCTTATCACTCGTTTTCTCTCCTGCTTTTCCGTTTTTACAATAAAGCAAAACTCTTCTGCAATTTTCCGCCCGGTTGGTTCTTAATTTCAGAACTTGTTTGTTGTGCCTTTGGAGAGATCGTTAATTCATGCATACTGTATTTGATTTGGATATGTCACTCATTATATTTGTCCCCTCCCCTCTTCTTCTGCCTATACACATCCTTGCCTCTCTTGTAACAAGCTCCTCACAAAAACACTTTTACTCAGTGTAAAAGGCCTGAGCGCACGCATGCACACACAAATCTTCAACCGCTTATTCAAGATCAGGTTACAGGGGGCTGCAGCCAGCAGTCACAGGGGGTGAGGCAGAGTACACCCTGGACAGGACGCCAGTCTGTTGCAGGATCGCATACAGACAAACACATTCACACCTGCATGCAGACCTACAGACAATTTAAAGATTCCAATGCACCTAACCTATATGTCTTTGGATGTGGGAGGAAGGCGGAGCACAGAGCAGAATCCAAGCAAGCACGGGGAGAACATGCAAACTCCACATAGAAAGGCCACAGATGGGAATCGATCCCATGACATTCTAGCTGTGAAGCAACAGTGCTAACCACTAATCCACCGTGCTCCCCTCGGTTGCACAATTTGATGAAAATACAAATACTGTAAATGTAGGGTCTTATAATTTGTTTTCCCCCGGGAATAGAATAGTCTTATTGTCATTGTTTTTTTTTTTGCTTGTTTGTTTTTTTTTTGGGGGGGGGAGGGCGTAACGAAATTAGTTGTAGTTATCAAAGCTTAATGAGCAAAGTATTGTGAAGTGTATTTTGGCAATTTAGCTACACCAAGCATAAATTAAATTAGTGATATAGTTGTGTAATGTCACAATTTTCAGTTTGTTGTGTGTGTATGGATGGATGTGTACAGATATATATATATATTCTACAGACAATCAATGTTGCATATCACTTTTTTTTTTTTTACTTTTGTTTTTTGTTTGTTTTTTTTTAAATCAAGGTTTTCTGTTTCTAAAGCATTTTGGGGACTAGTTATTTTGTGTATGTCACAGAAGCTTAAACTGCTCGTAGCATTCTGTGAGTGCAGTCATGGGGTTTTGAGATATTGCAGATGTTTAACAATGACAACTCAAATATTTAAAATGTAAAAGGTAGATTAAAAAATGGTTTATATAATATGGACCTTTAACAATTACTGGATCAAGAAGATATTATTCATGTTCAAATTTGATCTGTGAATGTTAAAACCTAAATTCTTATATCTGTTTTTAAACCTTATGTTTACAAGTGCTAAAGGAGACTTGTCTGTATTTCAGCACAAAAGTCCACCATATTTCCATGACATTAAATTGTACCTTGAAATGAAAATCACTTTTTACAAGGTACATCTATTTCAATTCAAATCAATTTATTTCCACAGCACCAATTCAGAACAACATACCATGTGTCAAAGTGTCTCACAAGGGTCAGGTCTAACCTTACCGACCCACTAGAGTAAGCACATAGGCAACAGTGGGTAAGGGAAAGAAAAACATCAGGTACTTTTTCCTTTTTTTTTTGGTAGCAGCCCAGACTCAGACTTTGGTCATCCATGTCAAAAGTGGTCAGCAGCAATTTGAACAGACAAACTAGAGCTATGATTCTTCACGATCATGGCAGTAAACTTCACAGATATTTATCATTCTTCACCAAATATGTATGTAAACAGTATCTGCTGGTGTGTAATGGGCATTTTAAAGGGACAGTGCATGAAGACAACAGCAGTGCACAGTGCACTGCATGAAGATGTGTTTTTTTTTTGTTTGTTTTGATGTTTTGTTTTGTTTTTTACTTTATTTTACATGCATTTCAGAATTATATAACCGCACAGACTGGCATTGCAATTGTGATTTTATTAACTGTGCAGCGCAAATTATTAAATACATTTTTACCTCCATGATTAAAATGACTTTTCATCAAATTTTGTGGGGAGAAGAGAGTGGCTTTTAGGACAAATGGAGATCTTCTGTAATTTCAAGATTTTATTACCTTTATGACAAAGGTTCAACAAGGTAGTTAGGCCTGATATTGACTTTCACAGTATTCAAATGGTAGGGACACAGTTTTTGAAAATAAAAATATGACCATACTATGTACAACTGTTTTTCTGTGCATTGTGTGAAATGTTTGTTAAATCTGAAAAGATAACCACCTAGTATTCATTACACCCATGTTGTTACAAAAAACAAGAGAAGAGTTGAGCCATGATAGAGGTCTGCAGTGTTCTCACTTTCTTGCTACTGCTGCTTTCATTACCCGAGGCCATCAAATATGGACATCGGGTATTGCAAAGGATTTTCGTCCATCCGCCCATCTAACTGTTCAGCATGGGTCCAGTCCTATTACTGCCAGGGTCTTCAAATTAACAGTGTACATTCTTGGGACCCAGACCTTGGACAAGGTCAAAGATGGCTAACCTTGACCTATTTTAAGAGGTTAAAGGTCACATTCTGTTTCAATCTGTTCAGTTTTGTTTTTGAGTGGTGGGTGTGACAGCCAATCAGAGTAGAGCTGTACTGTAACATAGGCTTGGGTACCGAGAACCTGTTCTTTTCAGGTATTGTTAAGAAATTATTTGATCTACCGATATCAATAGTCTTTTTGCTTAACGATTCCCTTATCCATGCTTCAGAGCGGATGTTGTTTTTGAGGGTGTTTGTCAGGAAAAATGATCATTTCTCTACGCTGATTACCGACCCTGCAGCGGGTCGGTAATCAACCATTTCTGCAGCGCGGATCTGCTTTGAAACTTGAACCAATAAAGCAGTGCTTTGATCTGCTGCTTTGTTGGTTCATCGTTTCGCTCCTCTTCAGAAGTGGCAACTCTGCTTTTTAACTCCTCTCAAAGCCATTAAAATATGTAAATCGTGAGTCACAAAAGTGAGTCACGATAAAAAGATAAAATCTTAACAATACCCATCCCTACCGTAAAATCAATGGCTGGTATCTCAAGAATCACTTTGTTTTGTGTGTTTATATACGTGTTTCTCATATATAATATAAAAGCTAGCAAGCAAGAAACACTTCTAAAACCGAAAACACTGCTTTTGCAATCTGATAACACCTCTGGAGTCATTTTTCAAGACATTTTCAGACACTAGGATGCATGCCGACTTCTGCTAACTCAAAGCTAACTTCCTATGGAGTTACGTTTGGTCTCATTAACCCTCTGGGGTCCGAGGGCATTTTTTGGACAGTTCACTCGCCTGGCATAAATGTTTTATTATTGCTGTTAACAGCTCTCCCTGCAACCCACAATCAAGTTTTATGTCTGTTTTTTCAGGACAACCTGTACTTTCAGAATATATATGCTATAGTTGTGTTTTATAAGTGTAATAAAGGTTTACAATCAGAAATAAGAAAGGAAAAAGTAAAGCGGAATATAATTTTCCACACACATTTATTCAAAACACACAGCAAACTATAATAAACAACTGTTTTGACACTTTATAAAGGTCATTTGGGCTCTTGTGTGAAAGACTGTACAACAAAAAGGTTCAAACAAACACAAATGCACATTTTGAACAATATATAAAAAATGGTCTATGTGTTTTGTTTGTCTTCATCTCAAAGCAATTTCTGTCTGCTATTACACAAAGGTCACATCATAAACTTCTACTGTGTTTTGGAGTGTTCTGTTCTGCTCTGAAAGCAGCTTTCACACTTTGGCTCCTTACACTCTGAGGAGCAAATTATAAAGAACACAATGAGCATCCGGCCAAGGGTATTCTAGCACTGCGGTATATTTTTTTTCTGTTGAGATTTCATCTGACACGCAAAAAAAGAGTTCTAATTTAATTTGTTAAATAAATTACAGACAGGTAAGATGGTGTTGGTTCAGCCTGTGTGAGGAGGAGATGATAAAGGAGTTAAGAAAAAAATTGCCCTCATCGGCAATACACTCATCATCTTGTTACCATGGAAACATATGATTCAGATACTGTTGGAGACGAGAGTCATAGCAAGAGAAGGATGGAGAAAAATGTTTCAGGTTACCTGTCAAACTGTTGCTATATTCAGGTTGTATGTTCCTTCTCTGCCCAGCTGTGCAGTAATCGCAACACGAGTCAAATTGCACTTAGACGTGACGAGCAGCCACCACTCAGCCCCGTGTGACATTCTATGTGGTCTTCATCACAGTTTAAAAATGAGCCAAATAAGCATGTACTCCGTACATGTCATTTTGTGCATCTGGGGTTTGTATGCAGGGTGAATATATGACTGCAAAAAAAAAGACCATCTTATTTATAAATTAAGGTTTAAGTAGTGGAGCGGTTAAGGCAGAAATCATTCGGTTTTTGAAGAAAGCATGAAACGTGGCACAGTGATACTATAGGACCTAGGGATCATAAAAAAAAAATAGACCCCAAAAATAACGCCCCCTGGTGGCTGCAATATTAGATTAAAAAATGGCCATTATTTTCAACATATTTTTGCCATTTACTTTCAAATTAAGGCAGATAAAAGCACAATTCCAAAATATTTACCCATGTTTTTGGGGTCAGGGAATCCAATGGACTCATTTTCAACTTTGTGAGATGGAGGCCATATTGGATTCCAAGATGGCCACCATTAAAATGAAGATTATGAAAAATATTAGTCCTCTGTAAAGATGGAAGCGTAATTGTAAAAGTTACCCATAAGTAATGAGGAGTCCAATTAACCTATTACATTAATTGCCTGATGCCGGCCATAATGGATTCCAAAATGGCTGCAATTAAAATTAAGTATTGATTATCTCTGCTATTTTAGTGACAAATTCAAAATTCAAGCCTCAGGCATTGGTATCTATGAAGTAGTGATTGCAACAGTTTCATTCACAATTCATCTACTAGATGTTTGTCATAGTGGATTTCAAGATGGCTGCCATATTTCACTCTATTGTCAAAATATTTTTCTTCTATTTTTCCATGCATCCTACTTAGCATACAGTGCTATATATGTTGAGTAGACATCAGAGAATTACCTTTCAAATGAAGTAACTGGTAATAAAGATCTATGTTTAAATCCTGGAGGCAGAAATCTAGTTCAAACATGTCCATGCACCATGGCAACTTTAAAGGTAAAATAGATGGGTGGGCTGCCAAATTAATATAAACAAGGCCAAAAGATATGGTTCGTATTAGCCATATCCAGCTAATGCCAGTTCCACATTTCAGTTGAATTATTTTAGCCATAGTGGAATAATCTGTATCGCTCCTGGGATACTTCATTATAAAGTGTGTTATTTACAAGGAATTACCTGCGCAAACTGATATTATTGACCCAAATTTATAAAAAAAAAAAATTACGATTATAACGAACAGCTGATTTATTATAATTAAACGTGTAGATCTGTAACAGAACAAAACAGATTATTTAAAAAGCACAATGCAAAAACTGGAGATTTTTATGCTATCTTTGTTACAGCAAACTTGAATATTCTATTTTTTTTTGTTTTTGTTTTCAAACAGAATGACTTGAAGTTGCATCAGTAAATGTTTAGTACTTTAGAAACATATATGAACGTTTTTGTCCATTTCAAATAGCCCAAGTGTGGGGAAATCTTACCCAGATGGCCAAATGTACAGCAAGTTTATAATTAAAAGGTGCCCTGCTGGCATGTGTCTGATCAATGTCAGAAGCTTATCCATCGTAGCACTCCCCATTACATTTGCACAGCTGGGTGCAAGTATTTTTAGTTTTGAATGATTTAAAATATTTGCAATTGCCTGTGCAAGACTTTGTGCAGCCGCATGCAACAAGCTCCATGCATGCCTTCTCAGCCACTGGTAATGTGGTCCAAAATGGTTGATAACCTCCATTTGCAGATTTTTGCCAACCCCAGTCTGTTGGTTGTGGGAGTTTTGGCTGAAGATGCAAACATTGACCCCAGATGTAACCTGCCAGAAAGACTGATCTGATGTGCTCCTTGAGTGCTGCCCTTGTTGGAGGAATATTGTCAATGTTTCTGGAGCATTTTGCATTTTGTGAAGAATGTCATCCGGGCAGAATTGACATCTGCATCATATACTATACTCATATGTCACCCCATATACCATGACGCAGCTTGCCAAACATCGTGACATGCATTAAAGATAAGCATTATTAAGCAAACAAGAGATAAAGAATTTAAATAGGATTTTAAGCTTCACTTTTGCTTTGGAAATTTAGCACTGTCTTAACTGTAATCTCTGATGTATTGGGCAGCTTGGCAGCATAAAATAGTGCCATAGCATCCATATAGGTGTTTTTATTATTACATAACACTGGTATAAGAACCTCAAGACCCTTTGAGGTTGACTTTCATTGATATTTACTGATTTTAGAACCAAAAATACTAAACTTTGATCGACTTCTTTCCCTGCATTACTGTCATTTTTAAGAAAAGCAAAGAAAAGTAAAAAACAAGGCAGCCATCTTGAAATCCAATATGGCTGCCATATGACTAGATTCAGAACCTCATTGAAATATACCCTGATATTGAAAACAGTGATAGATGCTGTAATTACTGTCCTTTGCATATCATAAATTGAAATAATGTTAAAAATTGGTGAATTTCAGTGACCATTTTAAAATTCAATATGGCAGTCACCAGGGGGCGCAATTTTGGGGGGTCTGTTTTTTTCATGGTCCTTAGGTCCCACAGTATCCCTGTGGAAAATTTCATGCTTTCTTCAAAAACTGAACGATTCTTGTGAAAAGTTGGCCTTAACCGCTCTACTATGTATGCTGGTGTGCATGTGCACATGCACTAAAGTGACAGCAGTCCGACACCACTAGTCCAACTACACCAGCACACAGGAACAAACAGAAGGAATGGAAAAGTGTCAGTCAGAGGAGAAAATTTCTGTTTTCTCCTTACTATCAATATTTCATCCACACGGAGGAAAAGTGAAGACAGACACAGAAGAGACAAAGATGGGGTGTGAGGTATGGAGTGCATGGATTAGAAAAAGAGAAGTATTGGGCCCTGGAGAAGGGAAGGATAAGTCAAGCCTACAGTAAGAGCCATGCTTGCTGGAGCATAGAGAGCACATCTAATGGATATGGCAGCTAGGAAAAGGATGATGAATTACTCTGTATGAGTGTGCTGTCAGAATGTTTACTTTTTTGTACATGAAAAACACGTGTATATGTGTTTGTTAGAAAAACCGAGCGACAGTGGGGATGATAAAAACTTGAGCACAACATGCAGTCTGTAATTTTATTTTGTTTTTAAGGCAGGTACGGTGACAGAAGTCTCCGCACATGCCAGTGTGTATAATGCTTTCTTCATCCCTTCCACAGTTTAAATGACCTTTGTTGACTGTTTTTAATCTTCAATTATTATGATCTCTCAGAGAATGCTACACATATTTAATTACACTGTTGTCTGACCCCCACAAGATAATGACAATAAAGTCTATCTGATCTGATTTCTCTCTGTACACTGACCTATTGCTTCCACTTTGTATAACCCTTTTGATATTACCCCTGAAAGCCTGTTGTCCACTGTACTGATCAGCCATGTGCCTACCTTATAATACGATTCATCAAAAATGCCTGGATTGGGCCTATTCTGATCAGATCAAGATATCCATACTTTTGATATTAGCTATGAACAGATCTGTTCTTAATGCAGGGTATCTTAAAAAAACAGTCACATTAAAATTTAATTACTTGAACACCAATGTATTTTCAAGACATCCACCTCTACAAGCATGTTGCCAGCATGTGGAATCACACATGCCATGCCTTTTTGTTTTGGAATTTAAAAGTCTGGGTGTGAGGATCTCCTCGCTTGGCTTTCACCACTAACAATGCTCAGCTTTTGCTTGTTCTATGAATTCCACTTTTTCATGTTTTTCCCTTTCATCACTGCTGGCTTTTCCTGTTTATCCATCCGCTGCCTCTCTGGCCTCTTAACTCTGAGTATGCTAGCCAGCGATCTCCCTGTGTCTTGCAGATGGGAGCACTAATCTGCTAACGTTAGATCTGTGAGGCGTGAAGGCTGAGCATGTGTGTTGTTTTGAGGGTGAGTATGAAGACTGCAGTTAACATGCTTGTGTTTGATTCTACACTGCTCCAGGTCAGAAAATGGATAACAAGAAAGTAATCTGATAAAGTTTGACCCATTAAGACATGGGACTTTAACCTGCATGAAGATTCCAGTGTGTCAGACTACAAACAAAGTAATACTAGCGTGTTGCCCGTGGGGATCTGTGGGCTCTAGACTGGGTGTTGTTTTCCATTGGGCTGCCCCCGTTTTATGTTCGGGGTCACCACAGCGGATACAACCAGAGCCGCATTGGTAGCTGGCACAAGTTTTATGCCGGATGCCCTTCCTGACGCAACTCCAGTTTTACCTGGAGAAACACACACAGCCATTGGTGTTCCAAAGAGGTTTCCCATCCAAGTACTAACCAGGTCCCGCACTGCTTAGCTTCTGAGATCTGACGGGATCAGGCTTACACAGAGCAGATCAGCTGCATGGGCTCTAGATTGGGTAGTGTTTACAAAACATGCAGCTGATATTTTTCAAGGGTGGTAATAAATTACACAAAGTTTCTATCATGAGGCGGAATGGAGTTTGAGTCCATGAGATGGAATGGCGTTTTAGTCTGGGATGTTTTTAGAACCTTAGACCTTAGCCCTCAACAGTTTTAGAGGAAGAAGTCAAACCTTTTATTTCCTCCTAATTATGTATTTTTTATGTTAACTTACTGTCTTAATTTATATATTAATAGCCAAGTGGCCTCTGTGTGCATGTGTGCATATGTACAGCTTTGATCACAGACAAACCTGGGAGAGCTAACATTTGCTGTTTTGTACTTGCTTTGGTCTTGCTACCGAGCTTTGGCATACACCGTAGGACCAGGAAGGGCTTAAGTCCCTTTTCTGTTGTTTATAATTTAATAAAATATCAAATGACAAGGATCTATTTTAGGTTTTATATAAAACAAGCAATGAATGTTTTCCATTCATGCAATGGAAAACATTTTTAATTCGGTGAAAGATTCTTACCATTGCACTGATAAACATTCATTATTCCTATATATTATATAACGCCTAAATATTGTCATTTGATTTGATTGGTGGTTTGTATGTCACATAATATTGATCATCATATTAATATTGATCCCATTTGCCATTGTTTTTCATGTACTGTGCAAATTTGGCTCAATACAACATTGCATGCCGCTGAGGCTCACACGAGCAATGATGCACTTATCTTAAAAACAAACATGGCAGGGTTTGTTTTGGTTACAGACAATGATTTGAAGGAGCTTATTGATGGTGCTATTTCATCTAACAAAAAAACAAATCCACTACTCCATAAGCCGTCTGAAGGCATTTGCAGTATTCGCTGGGACGTCACTAGCTGAAACAGAAATGCTGTCGGATTAAGACCTCGACAAATTTCTGTCGGGATTTTTCGCTGGACTGAATAAAACAGACAGCAGTCTGTACACGAAGAAGTCAATGCACGGCATCAGCTTTGGACTACATCATCAGGATTGTTTTTGAACTATCTGACTGTTTTTGCAAGATGACTGAGAACAAATCTGAATTGGACTGGACTGCTACTTAAAGTTTGTGTTGGACTGTTTTGAACCACACAAAAATGTTAAGTCCCTTTTCTCTTGTTGATAAATTGATAAAATATCAAATGACAAGGACCTATTTTATGTGTTATATAAAACAAATAATCCTTTTTTCATTAGTGAAATTGAAAAATATTTAATTTGGTGAAAGATGGAATAATCAGCTGAAACAAACATTCCATCTTTCACCTCATGAAATATTTGTATCATTGCACTCAAACATTCATTATTTGTACATTATTCCATGTGTTACGTTTTGTTCTTATATTGAGTCTGGTGTTTTGTTGTCATTTAGATTTTTTCCATATTATAAGTAGTGTTTATAGCTATTGGTGTTATTATAATGTATATTATTCTGAAATGGTCATCAAAAAATGTATTTTTACTTTTGCCATTTTTAGTATATTTTGGTGGTAATCCTTTTGTAACTTTTAATGAATGTCTTTTTTCATTTGTGCAATTCCATATTTCACCTCATGAAATACTTGTATCATTGCAATCAAACATTCATTATTTGTACATTATTCCATGTGTTACGTTTTGTTTTTATATTGAGGCTGGTGTTTTGTTGCCATTTAGATTTGTGTCATATTATAAGTAGTGCTTGGTGTTATTATAATGTATATTATTCTGAAATAGTCCACAAAAAAGTATATTTTAGTGGTAATCCTTTTGTAGCTTTATTGAAGTAATATTTTCACATTTAATGGTAAAAATGTTTACATTTTGGTAACATTACTTAGGGCCCTGTCCCACTGGCGTTTAGGAGGATTTGCGCATGAAATGAGGAGACAAAAGCTGAGCGTCCGCAACAAAGGTGGGCGGAAATGACAAATGTCCCGGGGTGGATCAGCAAATACATGAGGAAGAAAAGCGGATATAACAGGGAACAGAAGCGAAGGCGACCGCGGAGGCGCCCCCATGAGGGGCACAGCAGCCGTGATGCACTCGCTTCATCCGTGCCCACTCTGTCTGCATGCGCGACATACCATTTGCGACCGTGATGTGGCCGTGCTGGGCACACGTCATATCTGTTTTGCACGCTGTCCCGGTCAGCCGCCAAGCCGCGCCAACGGATATCAGCGGATGACAGGGGATATGCGGCGCGTTGGTTGTGTATGTCCTGAGTATGTCTTCAGTATGTGTTCAGGCAGTGATGCGGATCTCATCCGCAGCAGGATTTTTGAGCCGCTCAAAAATCCTGGCTGCGGACATGCGTGCCTCTGCGGATGATCACGGACGTGTTCGGATGGTGGCCGACTCATACAGGAATGTTACACGGTTATTGCGGTTGTTTGGCGGATGTGGGCCACTTTTGTGCGCATTCCATCCGCAAATCCTCCTAAACGCCAGTGGGACAGGGTCCTTACTTCAGATGATGTTATCAAAACACCTCCAATATTTTGTGTGAGTGGGGAGGGAGAGGCACTACAGGGAGTTGACTGACTGACGCTTTATAGAAATCGAGAGTTATGAATGTAACTACGGTTCTATGAATTCCGGATGACCGCCAGAGGGCGGTGGTTTAGCGCCTGGATAACTACATGTGCGCAGCACAGAGGTCGAGAATATATACCAACAAAGTCACGCAATTGGATGTGACCTGGGTGACGTCACTGGTTGTCTTTATATACCAGATGCACCCAGCGCTCGCTTCTTTTCGAAATGAACTCGCAAAACTCTGAGTGACAAGCAACTCTGGCGGTCATCCGGAATTCATAGAACCGTAGTTACATTCGTAACTCTCATTCTATTTCATTCCTCCTGACCGCCAGAGGGTGGTGCTTTAGCACCTGGATGACTTAATACCAACAAGGTCACGAAGAGTCACACTCACCTTGCATCAGCAGTGGGGAGTGGAGGCAGACAATACCACTGAAGTCACCGCAGGAGGAGCAGCCACATTCAGTCTGTAATAGCGGGCGAAGGTACAGGACGAAGGCCACGTAGCAGCAGCACAAATATCACTCAAAGGGACACCTCTCAGTGCAGCCCAGGAGGTGGACACCCCTCTGGTGGAATGGCACCTAACCTTAGGAGGCTGAAAACTGCTGGACCTGTATACTTGTAAAATGGCATCTACGACCCAATGTGAGAGTCGCTGCTTTGAGACAGCACAGCCTCTTTTGTGATCACCGTAACACACAAACAGGGCATCCGTTTTCCGGATCCTGGCAGTCGCACTAATGTACTGCTTCAACATTCGGACAGGACACAGGGAACCTGAAACAGATAATCCTGGATCAGAATGCGGGGCATACAGAGCCAAGGAAACTGGCTGGTTAACATGAAAGGTTGAAATTCTCTTCGGTAAAAAGGACGGATTAGGCCACAGCGTAACCCCAGAGCCGTCAGAATTCCATCGCAAACAGTCCCCAGTGACTGATAGGGCATGGACCTCTCCCACACGCTTAGCCGAAGACAGTGCAAGTAGAAAGACAGTCTTCACTGACACCCATTTAAGATCAGCACTTTCAACTGGTTCGAAAGGGGATAAGCTTAAACCCTCCAGGACTAGAGGAAGGTCCCATGAAGGGATGCATGCAAGCCTTGGAGGCCGCAAACGTAGAGCACTTTTCAAAAAATGACACACTAAGAGGTGTGAACCCACTGACCTGCCATTAACGTAGACGTGCCGGGCAGAGACTGCAGCAACATAAACCTTCAAGGTAGCGACAGAAAGTCCTTTCTCCAGCAGTTCTTGTAAATATTTGAGGAGAATAGGCACAGGGTAATGCTCCGGGTGTAACGTTTGGTTCTAACAGCTTCCATCTGTTGTCATACAAAGCCCTGGTAGAAGCAGCACGTGAATTAAGGATAGTCTGAACAACAGCCTGGTCACAAGAACTTAACAAGGAGTCCGGCACCTCAACGGCCACACACACAGTTGAAGGTGTTCTGGGTGAGGGTGCCAAATCTTCCCTTGTAGCTGTGACAACAAATCCTTCCTCTCCGGGAGAGCCCAAGGTTCCCCCTCGAGGAGTTTGTAAATCATGGGAAACCAAATCCCCCCCGGCCAGAATGGAGCAACCAGCAGCACCCTGTGGCTGCTCTGATCTATTCTGTGCAGCATCAACATCAGCAGCGGGAGAGGAGGGAAGGCATAAAGGAGGCAATCCGGCCACGGGTGAGCCAATGCATCCTGCCCCAGCAGGCTGTCTGGTTCCGAGAGGGAGTACCACTGTGGGCAATGTGTCGAGGTGCTTGAAGTGAAAAGGTCCACTTCCACTACACCATACTTCTGCCAGATCATTTGGACCACAATAGGGTCAGTCTCCACTCTCCCGGTGGTGGTTTCTGTCTGGAGAGTAAATCCGCAGCATTGTTATGTACGCCGGGCAGATGAACTGCACTGACACTTTGAAGGCGAGGCAACGCCCATAAGAGAAGCCTCCGAGTTTCTGCCAATGAGTGATTGGACCTGGTGCCCCCCTGATGGTTTATGTGATAGACTGTTGTCGTGTTGTCCGACCGGACAAGAACATGTCTTCCTCTCAGGGCTGGGAGGAAATGCTTGAGAGCCAGTCGCACAGCGTGAAGCTCCAGCACGTTTATGTGTTGGAGTCTCTCCTGAGGACTCCAGACACCCCTCACCATCCTGTGATTCCACAAGGCCCCCCAACCTTTGAGTGATGCATCTGTAACAACCACCTCTCGGCGAGAAGGGATGGAGGCTAGAGGGACACCCTTGCAGATGAAGTCCACGTTCCCCCAGGGTCTGAAGTGCAGAAGGCACTGGTTGGAGAGTCGTACAAGCCTGTGCTGATGCAACTTTGAGTTGAGGCCTAGGTTGCTGATCCAAATCTGTAGGGGACGTAAGAACAGAAGTCCCAAAGGTACCACTAGTGACATTGCAGTCAATTTGCCCATCAACCGGAGCAGCAAACCAAAAGGCAGCGTCACAGCCCGTTGAATGTGTGAGACGAGACGAATTACATTGTCCACTCTCTGCGGGGATGGCGATGCAGTCATAGTCAGGGAGTTGATGGCAGTGCCGATGAAGGTCGTTTGTTGACTGGGAACAAGAGAACTCTTTTCAAAGTTCACTGTGAGTCCTAAATGAGAGACATGGTTCAGTAGAAGAGCTGTGTCGTTGTGCGACTGCTCCTGAGTCGGAGCGCAGACAAGCCAATCGTCTAAGTAGGGTAGGATTCTTAATCCAAGAGCTTGCAGTGGGGCTAGTGCTGCAGCCATACATCTGGTAAATGTACAAGGGGTGAGAGAGAGGCCGAAAGGAAGCACCCTGAACTGGTATGCCTGACCTTTGAAAGCGAAGCGGAGAAAGTGCCTGTGACGAGGCGCCACTGGCACATGGATATAGGCGTCTTTTAAGTCGACACTTGTGAACCAGTCTCCTGGTGTGATAGTTTGAAGGACGTCTGCTGTGTGGAGCATGTGAAACTGCAGCACTTTGATATAACAATTCAGACGTCGGCGATCGAGGATAGGACGAAAGCCGCCATCCTTCTTTGGAACAAGGAAGTAAATTGAATAGAACCCCCTGAGCTGGTATGAACTGTGAACTGGCTCTATGGCCCCTTTCTCCAGGAGTTCCAAAATCTCCCGTTGTAGGGTGGCAGACTGCACTGAGTCGGAAACAACAGTCATCCTCACCCCATTGAACTTTGGAGAATGACATCTGAACTGAATTCTGTAACCTTAGAACAAGGTTGAAATGTCCCATGGGTCTTGAACTTGAGCCTCCCAGTGGCTGAGCTGATTTCGTGAAAAACGGCTGTGGGCCAAACGTTGGCAGTCAGACCCGACCACCTCTGCCTCGCATGCCTGAGGACCTCTGGGCGCGATTACTGGAAGCGCTGTGAAACCGTTCAGTTCTCGGGGGTCTGCCCGTAGGCTCCCAAAAGACAGGCCGCTGGGAGAGCTGGCCCTCAACTGCGAAAGCGCGTACAGCTCTGGGAGTTGGCAGAAGCCTGGATGTAGAGTGAAAAGCTGTAGCATGTCTGACTGGCTGAGGTCTGGAAGACCGGTGTAGGTCAACAAACTGTTGCCGAGATTTACTAGCCTCAAAAGCACGCTCCAAAGTTTGTTGGACCGCAGGTCCAAATACTTGGCCTGGAAGAACCGGCAGCGAACGAAGTGTGCCTCTGCAGGATTCGGACAGGGGGGACTGCGCAAGCCACACCTGACGTCTAGTGATGGTAAGGGTTGACATCAGTCTGCCAAGCTCTCTGGACATATAAGCAAAGGTTTGGAGTGAGGCATCACTAAGACTTTGCATACCATCACCAACCTCTGCCTCCCTCAAAGACTTTGAGAGGGCAAGGGCTAAATGGGACAGTGAGTTGCCCAGGTGACCGATGCAAGCCGCTATGTCATAGCTTTTGGTAAGGAGGTCATCAGTGACCCTACACTGAGGTAGTGGGCAGCGGGCATCAGGCCGAGCAGCATCAGCTGTAGCCACAACCAGGTTCGTAATAATGCTGTCAACGGCGGGCATACGGTTCAGACCATACTGCGCCAAATCACATAGAGCTAAGGGCTCTGCAGTCCTGCGATAGATGGGTCAATGATTTGGGGTCCGCCCAACATTGGTGGAGCTCCTCGATATATGGTTGTGAAACTGGAATGTTGAACTCAGGCTTCTGAGTGACTTTGAAAAAGGCACTTGAAGCGGTGGTTTCCGCAGGGGGATTGTCAATCCCAAGCCTGGATAAAGCCAACTGAACAGCTTGCTTGACAAAGGATAGTCCAGGTACGGTTTGCGGCAGGGACTCTGCCTCAGAGGTGTGAGAGCCCACTAATAAATGGCTTGGAGAAAGACCCCTCTCATCCTCATCCTCCACACAGTTTATATCACTTGTCATGTACAAGGAATCAGTCGCAGCAATAGACAAGACATCTTCCTCCTGCTGAGTAACTACACTGGTCTGATCAGCCTCATTAGGGACAACAGGAACTGTCACTGCATCCCTAGGCTGTAGATTCATAAGCAAGGACTTAATGTGAGCAAACTCAGAAGTCAACGTTTCGACCTTTTCAGCCAAAGCATGGTCATGAGTAACCTTCTTAGCAGAAGGGGCTTCTGCATGTGGGCGTTTATGGAGCTTTGGTTCCTTCCTGGGGCTGGAGGCAAAAGTCGCACTAGATATTCCACTTTCCAATGCCGCAAATCTAGCAGATCTCTCTGCCAGTGACATGCTGGCACAATTAAGGCAGGCATCGCCAGTCAGGGCTTCCCTCAGGTGTCCGATCCCAAGACACGAGGGGCAAAATATATGTCCATCATCTGGGCTCAAGGGAGCCAAGCAGGTACTACAGCCAACAAAGGCCCTGTCAACATTGTGGACTGCGTGCAGATGTCTAACGCAAGCCCTGACGGTTACAGATGGAAAGACAAAGCGTGAATCACACGCAGTGCAAATAGTAACATGAGGCACGGAGCATGAAGCACTCACAGCCGTCGACTTGACATGAGGCACGGAGCGTGAAGCACTCACAGCCGTCAACTTGACACGAGGCACGGAGCGTGAAGCACTCACAGCCGTCAACTTGACACGAGGCACGGAGCGTGAAGCACTCCAGCCGTCGACTCGACACGAGGCACGGAGCATGAAGCACTCACAGCCGTCGACTCGACACGAGGCACAGAGCGTGAAGCACTCACAGCCGCAGACTCAACACGAGGCACAGAGCGTGAAGCACTCAAAGCCGCAGACTCGACACGAGGCACGGAGCATGAAGCACTCACAGTCGCAGACTCGGCACGGCGGATGAAGCACTCACAGTGTAAAAGCTAATGCAAGGCCCGGAGCGTGAAACACTCACAGCCACAGTAATAACACGATGCACACAGCCGAAAAACTCACAGCCCAAGTGTTAAGTCACTTAGAGCAACGACGACAAAACTAGCTGCTAGCGGAGCTGTTAAACAGCAAAATGGCGGCAGTGCAGACGAAGTACTTCAAGGAGTGGAAAACACTCACAGCAAGCCCAACACAGTACACTATACTGGTTCTGATACACACACTACCACTTAGTTAACGGGGTTAGTGACACAACTAAACAAATAGCCAGCTTTCGTTGAAACAATACAGCTAATGTGCACAGAGGAAAATACCCAGCAGGGCAGCGGCAAAGGCGCGCACCCGGCGTTTAGGAAGGCGTACTCACGATAGGCGTCAGTCAAAGAATACACAAAACGGTGAAGCCGTGTCTCGCAGCCTCTGGAGGACATGTGCAGTGCACGTAGCTCCAACTGAAGGTGGGTTGCAAGGCTACAAGCCAGAGCAGCAATCACAGCTAAATGCGTTCTCAACCTCTAGGAATGCAAGAAAAGAAGCGTAGAAAAAAGAATGTAGAAAAGAAGCGAGCGCTGGGTGCGTCTAGTATATAAAGACAACCAGTGACGTCACCCAGGTCACATCCAATGGCGTGACTTTGTTGGTATATATTCTCGACCTCTGTGCTGCGCACATGTTGTTATCCAGGTGCTAAAACACTGCCCTCTGGCGGTCAGGAGGAATGAAATAGAAAGAAAATTAAAGATATTTTATATGATGGAAGCATACAACAAATTATTTTCAACTCATTATGAAACTACAGCAGGCTAGTACAGTTTAATGAGAAATCCTGGGAGGCAGATGACAGATACTGGAAGGTAAGCGCAGCCTAGCCTTAAGCCCCGTTTACACATAGACGGTTTTGTCGGCGGGTAGTACTTAGACTGAAGTTTGCGGTAGTTCCAGCTGTTTTCGCGGTGGAAAAATCCACAAATAGGCGGATAAAACGCCACTAAATCCGCCGAATAAAGCTGCATTTTGACGCTGTAGCATCCGGCACATGTCAGGCAATGGGGGTTAATACCCAGTTCTATCCTTTACAATCGCAGGTTAAGAAGCGCGTGAGAACGGCGGTGTTCTGCTGCCGCCAATAATGCCATGTGTACCACTGGTTAATACCCAGGATTTATCCAGGCAAATCCTGCGTTACTCCAGGATCATTTGCATATAGGCACCGCCCCCAGAGTGTAATAGGCTGAAGCAGCAGGAATACATGCCTCTGTTACTGCAGGGGGAGGGAGATCATCCTCAGCCTTTTCTTCTCCTTCCTTTCCCCCTCCTCAACGTGTTGCTCCATCTCCACCACAGGCCTCCCCTCTGCTTCTGAACCAGACCTCATGGTTTCCTTCTTCTTTAAGTTCTTGCCGCTGCCAACTTTCTTTTAGGAGGCATACTGGAGCTTCTCTGCAGAAATATCTGGAGCTGGCCGCGAGTGAGAGGCCTGCATGCAGCGTGCTAGCGTTTTTATACTGACCGCCGCCTATCATCCGTTTTAACCGGGAGGTGGCGTTTAGAACGGCATACTGTCCGCTAGCGCCGCCGTTTTGTCTGCCTCTGACGCCGGTTAAAACGCTGTTGTGTATGCCAATGTGAGCTCTATCTCCATTTTATACTCCGTTGATTAGGGATACAACGCCGGCTGCCGAATAACGGCGGTGTAAACTGCGGCAGTACAGGAAGGGACAGGATGAAACAGCAATTAAAAAGTATCAAACGCCGTTGTTCGCGTTGTCTCTGTCGTCACACGAATTCTCTGGGAGCGCTCCCAGAATTATTCGACATGTTGAATAATTTTTTCGACGATTCCTGGTGAAGCAGGAACTAAGCCACGCCCCCTAGCGCCGGCATTAACAACGGCGTTTGATCCCTAAGATGGCCCGGAGGAACCAAAAACTCTTCCGGGAGGCTTCCGGGAGCTCTTACCGTCTATGTGTAAACGGGGCTTTACAGCGACATCCATAGGAGCGACGCAGTAGGGATCACAGGGATTTAAGAGCATTTTAAATTAAATTTATGTATCAATAGGAGGGGTGAGAAAATTCATACAGTAGTGCAGAAAAAAAATATCTCAGTACTCACCTAAACTGATTGTTTTTTTTTTTTGTATAGCCCTAATTTAAATACATTTTCTGTGTTAATATGTATGAGTTTATTCTGTGTATGAAATAAACAAAACACACTCCATGTCCATCTCTAACTTCTTTGTAGACACAGAAGGTGATCAGCAGTTGTTATGCACTGACTGCATGTTGTCCACTGCAGCCACCACTCAGCACAACTGAATTTAGTCTTTATACTAATGCAGCATTTCGCAATGTAAGAACAAGGCAATATTTCAAACACTGATAACATTCATCTCAGCCTGCTTGTGGCCTTATGAGTCACGACAGAATTATAACAGCACAGTACACAAGCTGTTGTCACTGTGCCACATGGAGACAGCAGACACACACAGCAGGTTGATGTGAAGAAACCCTGAAGCGAAAGCCTCAGAAGGTGTGAGGGCAAATGCTGGTACGTTGCAAGAGTTCAAATTGTCCCGATGCTGTCACAGCTTGTGTTTGCATGTGGGATTAAGTACACAAGCTTTCACTGTGTGATCACTGCAGCATTACACAGTAGATGTAAAAATGTGCCTATATGGAAAGGAACCTACATACAGTATTGCTTTTTACATCGTTTACTGTCCATTTTGTATGTTGTATAGAATTAATTACTTTTTAAAACTAATTAATTAATTAATTTTAATGAATTAATTAATTTTATGTTAATGTTAGTTTTCTTTGAACTCTTTTCTATGAAAATTTACTTCCTGCCCAGGAAAACAGCTGCAATTTAGCATTATTAAGGCTGCTATCTTACATTTGACCCAAATCAATGCCATGACTAGTTTTCAACTGAGGGAGTTGTCACCTTCACGCACAGCCCCTACACTGTTTAAGTAGTGTGTGTGTGTGTATAGATAGTGCTGGTCTGTGCGCCTGTGCTGTTAAAATAAGGTGTGATCTGGTGCAGTTATTGGTGCATTGGTATTGTGGGACAGCAGAAACCTGGTCTAAAATCCAGTATAAATGTTCTCTACTAATTATGTGGCTTAATATTCAGACACATCTGACACATATAGCTTGGTGATGCATATGCATGGGATGGCATGAAAGCATCAACGTACAACAAAACCAAATTTGAAAACAATGAAATAAAACTGAAAACTAATGCAAAATATGTAACTTTACCATGCTGCTTCACCTCGGGCAGCTTTAGTGGATGTTCACATAAATGATCTGCTTGTCCACTTTGGCGCCTTGTGCATACCTTCTTTTCCTCACATGAAAACCTCTCACTTGAGTCCACCATATAAACAGCAATAAGCCAAATTCCCACACATCCAGGGCTTCAAGGAAATGATAGCTTTATTACCTTTTTTCATGACCTTTCTTCAAAAAGACATCCAATGTTAATGAAGAGACTAAATGCACCCCCTTTGCACCCTGCATCTTACTTTGCATTTAGACTGTAAATAGCCTTGTAAATAGCAAGAAGTGAGCACACCCAAAATGCAATATACATTTTAGACTGTGCTATAGCATATAAAGATAGGGCCCAAAGTTAGCGAATATAATTTTGGGTCAGGTGCAAAGTTTCAGAGCGGGGGTTGGGGTGGAATCACATCTCTTCGGCAACATTTAAGAGTCAACATTTTTCCCTTTCCTTTGCTGATCTTGAGGCAAAATCCACAAATTCCATTTTGGTTATAAAATAACCAAAATGACAGCAATAACCGTTTGACAGCAATATGTAAAAACACACAACTTGAATCTTACCTCTGATATGTTGACACGTCCTTCTTGGAAAGAGCAATCATTGGCATTCTGTGTGCACATGTGGCGATATTTACACCAGTGGCACGGGAATGATCCATTGACACAGGAAAGGCAGCTGGAATAATGAAAGACAAGGAGAAATGAGGTGGCATACTGGAAAAACATGTGATAAAAAGACTGAATCTGAACCGATAACATCTCACAAGAGGATAGATAAACCAGAACTGGTTAGACAAAAAGTCCACTCTTTGAAGTAGTGGAACTCTATGTATCATACGGAGATGACCTGCATATATTCTTGGGTGAATTGAAAATACATTCATAGCGAATATCTCAATCCTGCAGTAACCTAATTGTTACCTGGTTTGCAAAACCTATTTGTCACACCACATGTTTACATAAATTTAAAATTAGATTAAGAGGCAGAAATGTAAAGACAAAGAGTAAAACTGAGCTGCCATGACCATGTCTGATTTGTGACGTTGCAACAGACAAAAATGCACAGTCAAGTGTAGCGCTAGATGTAATCAGTGCATTTTAATAGTGGATTATGTATTTGTGTGGCATAACAGTGAGGCTTGTGGAGCCCCCCTTCACATGTGAATTACACATATATTGAATACTGACCATAGCTTCAACTTGCTGCTGGATAGTTAAAGTGCATATCAATAGTAAATAAAATGTAAAATAAGCAGGCTATTCTAAATAAATAAATAAATATTTATTAAAATCTTGATGTATTGCGATTTATTTTGGTGTCATATGCCCTGAGAAATGAAGTCAAACATGGGGAAGTTAGCCTGATTTCATCTGCTGCTGACAAACACTCAAAACCTTAATAAAACCTCTCATTAAACTGGACTTTGAGGACATCATGTATGATGACATCTCCTTGAGAGCGTCTATTGAAATGAATGAGGGAAAAACAGATTTTTTTACAGTGTGAAAGACTTGAGGCTGCAATTGCTGCCAAAGGGTACAAATACTTATGTGTACATTGATTTCTTAGTTTTTTTAATATAAATTTGCAAATGATAACAATAAAAAAATTTCAAAAAAGAAAACTTTTTTCATGTTGTCATTACGCGGTGTTGTGAGTATAATTTTGAGGAAAAAAATAAATTTATTCCATTATGGAATAAGGCTGTAACACAACAAAATGTGGAAAAAGTGAAGCGCTGTGAATACTTTCCGGACACACTGTATAAAGATGAAGTGTGAAGGAGATCCAGATGAAGGGGTAGATTCAGGATATTTCTTCCAACTTAGGGGGACGTTACATAAGAGAACGGGTACTCATTCGAGCCTTGAAGTGTTGGCGGAGGTCTTTGCTCTCCAAGTGCCATTGTAGTTTTCACTGCAACTGAACCAGAACTGTAAAATATTCTGGATTTTGAGTTTTCTCCTTACTGTACAAAATATTTTCTGGAGTGTCACCCTAGTCTCACACACTTTTTTTGAAATTTCTGGCACAGCTTGACCCAGATGTTGGCTAGCACATACTTAATCTTTATTCCAGTCCCAACTGGGGATCAATGGTCCAAAGTGATGTACAGCTTCACCTCCGACTGATCCAGTGCAATCCTACTATGCAACTTTTGCTTGAACAAATTTGACAAACTGACTTCTACTTATAACATGTTCACAAAAATCAGCATTTTGTTCAACATAAATATAATCCTATTTTCTTGTTTTCACCACGACCTCACTATCTTCTAACCTGCCACCAGCTGTCCTCTTTCAACACATTTTCTCCTGAAGCTGTCACTCTTTGGCTTTTATATGCTCAATGATCACTGCCACAGAAAGTCTGCTTGCACATATTTTTCCTATTTTCTTTCTTCCTCTCTTTCTGCCATCCATTCAGTCACTGAGCCCAAGCCCCTTTGTGTCCCTCCCGCCATCTCTGCTACTCTCTCTCACCACCCTTCCCTTTCATTCTTGGCTGTCTCACTTTAAAAAGCTCTCCCCTGTTCTTTGTCTAAAGCTCTTTTTCATCCGTGAGGGGCTAAAAGCGCTCCACCATTTTAAATTCACCTGCTTTAGCTGAGGCGAGGTGCAGACAGACTGGCTGGGGGAAAAAAGTCAGGAGACAGAATAGGAGGAAAGAGGGAGAAAGAAATCACAAAGCAGGTGGATACATTTTCGTGTCTTTGGGGGGGGGGGGGGGGGGGGGGTCAGATATATTCCTGCAGCCCCTTTATACATACAACATTAACCAATACAGCCATGGTGAGTTTACATAAAATAATTTTGGACTGGGAACCTTTCATATGTCTTGAGTTTTACAAGCTTTTCTCTGGAGCTCATTTCCAATTTACAGTTTGTGTGACCAGATGGATTATTAGGAATCAAATTAGGTTCTGTGTTTAATGTAGTTCAGGTAAGCAAGTACACTACAATAAAACAGCAAATGGAGATGCTCCAAATGTTATCTGATTTGTATTCAACCACAGCTGCCCGGAATGAATCGGTGCATCTGTCTGAAATGCTTTGAGCAGAACCACTTGAGTGGGTTTTAACCCAGTGTAAAATGCCAGCTAGCCTTCCACTCATCCACGTGAAAAACAAGGGATTTAACTCTTTAGTGCAGAGATGGAGCCTGTATATGAATCCATCAAAGCTTGACGTGGATTCATGTGGATCAATTAGGGTCACTCGTTTGTTAGGTGCGCACTTTAAGCGATCGTTTCCAACCCGCACCCCTCCTTATGAGCAAGATCAGAGACTGGAGTTTAATTCAATCCCACTGCCGCTTTAATTGACCAATTTAGCATTGTGCTGAGAGAAGCTGTCCATTTAGAATGAGGGATGCGTGGCTAAGGAAATAACAGGCCTCTTAATAGCACACACAAGCAAATCGGAGATTTTTCAGTGTTGCCAACAAATAGAAGGAAAGTGATTAGGCTATGCTACGTTCTGTTAGCATACAGTGCATAGACTCAAAGCACTGGTTTGGGTTTTACATGTAGCTGAATGACTGCTTCTCAATGAGTTAAAAGGTCCTATCAAAAAAATTGAAAAATAAAAAGTGTACAGTATTTCCTTGATTAAACACCTGACCTTAAATATGGGCCTGCCTCATTTAATTGCCAGATTAAAATTGCCTCATTTAAAATTCTGCCAGAAAAAAAACACACCTGCCTTACATAAGCACCAGTCTTATTTAAAGGTCGGGGCACTTATGTTAGCCGCCAGACAACTCTGCCTGGCTGATTGTCTGTGTGAGCAGTCGCAGGTCCAAATGGCAGCTTCATGCTCTAGCATATGTGCTGACATACAATATACCAGTAATTTGACTCCTGAGGGAGCGACTCTTCTCCGAGCGATGTTAGAAAAAGGAAGTACAATTCCTATACCATTTAGACAAAGCTGCAAGCTGTTGTGTTGGCTGAGAAAAACAGCAACATAGGTACGATTTACTATTCTGCTGCGGCATGTTACTTTAAAATCCTAAGATGAAACGGCATGCCACAGTGTAAGTTGCAGAGGAACGATGGTAGGTGGCGCACTGGTATGGTTTTGATTTAGCACGTTGTAGCGCATATTGCCATTTTCTGGTTTGACAACAATGACTTATTTTAATGTCAAAGACATTTTTTGTTTGGAGCTCATCAAAAAACAGCAGAACATCAACTTAACCCAGCAGGTAACAAGAACCAAGCTGTGCCATAGACGGGTAGTAGTTTGCAGTAAACACATGTACATGCGCCTGTCCTTAAGAACTGGTATTAGTCAATCTGATCTCACTGCTATCTTTTATTCATGTCAAATCAGCGTTGTTAGTGTACATTTGACGTAAAAATAATGAGCAAAATGCCAGCAGGTAACCAGCACCAACTCGCTGACTTTTATGGATACGCCCTTTGAAATGGAAGATGGTGCCATTATCCGTGTGACCAAAAGCCACCCATAGGCACTGTCTGACAACCCCCTACTGTGTTGTTTGGAACAAGATGAAACAAGATGTAAGCTCTGAAAATCTCTGTTTTTTGCCTGGGCAACACATCCTTTTAAGAAAAAGCCCACCCAGGGCCTTTTGAGTACATTTGGTAATTGTTCTTCTCTTTAGACCTTGCTGCCCCCCTTCTAACAGTCTTTCCTGTTACCTGCAATCGCCACTCAGAAGGTTTGAGCAGTTGCAGACACGCTGTCCTTATGGCTACGCTCATAATACGAATTTTATCCGTTCATATTCAGATGGTAATCAAGCTACGCCAGCTTTGGAGCAGTAGTGGGTCCCCCCACCCAGCATCGATGATTACTTCTCTCCTTCTCTCTCAAATAGTTTGGAGTGCTAAATACAATCCACTCTACTGACGAGGTACAATTGACACTCCTGCACTGGGTAAAATGAGATATTTATTGGCTAATATTCATATTAAAGGCGTAGAGGGGGATATTTAATGGTCCCTTAGAGCAGTCCATCTTATCACTTCATTACCTTCAATTTTTGGGAGACTTAAGACAAAACACCTAAAGCCTAATTTTCTTGCATGCAATTTGAAAAATGGATATTTGTGTGTTTATTATGCAGTGGAACCATCTGAATGTGTTCATCACAGTACAGTAAGTTGTACATTTATTTTCTTTTGTCATCCAGTTGCCACAAGTTTTTGCAGCAACTGGATAACAGAAAATAAATGCTAGCTATTATTGTGTGACTTTTTTAAACTTCTGAAATTGAACTCTACACTTCACATTGTGTGACAAAGTATACGCGTTGATATGTATGTTCAATATATTCTATAGCATTTCATTTTTAAGCATCCTCACTCACAGAACAAATGTCTCCATCACTACCTAAACAACATTAACCACAATGCTAAACATTTTTTAATACAGCCTTTTATATACATAAATCCCAACTCATTGCCAGACTTTCACCATATCTTTAATAAATGAAGGCCTGCAGAATGAGCAAAAGCATATGAAAATATTTAATTAAGAAGCAATCATGGCCCTGGGTGATTTTCTATTTCAATCTCAACAACCCTTAAACTCAAACAGTGGGAATTCTAATTAAATCAACACCAAAATGCAAATTCATGGCATTTTGAAAAGGCAAGGGTCATAACATAATTGGCTGCATAAATAAAGAGGGGTGTGTGCTTTTTGGGATGGGCTGGATGTGCTACTGTAAAATAGTGAGATTTGCAGGGCATTGCAATTTTCTTAATCGAGGCTTTCTTGGAAAAGGTAGTACTGGAAAAGCAGTATACTGTATACACAGCCATGTCATCAGAGATAGCAGGATACCATATGAGACAATGACAGTAGAGAAGCAGGAATACATGAATGAGGCCGTATTGAGCATTGAGTGTTCTTGAAAGTAAGCTGTTGAGTTTTTATTATTATGAGAACATCTCTGTGCAATACCATGTAAAAAAAAAAAAAAGCTTGTGATATTTTGAGTCTCAGTCCATTACAAAAGAACTCTAAAAAGTTCTGTGTAGAATGAATGTGCATCCTGGAAGTACAGCCTTGTATTTGACGACCATGCACACCTTTTCATCAATAGCATTACCAATCTGCTCTGATCAGAACCAATGCAGTGACGCTGGAAAGCGGACTGAGTATGTGGGTAAGTGGGCAGTTCCAAATGGGATTCTTATCTCGGCATCCGTCTTCGCCATCAACTTATCAGAGTCGCTGCCGAAGATGCAACACACCACATTGCTAACTTCATTAAACATGCCCATTACAGCACTCGGAGGCTGTATTGGAAAGAAGGGAACAGATTTAATTCAAACACATTGGGTTAATATCTTGAAATGGGCAGCACCCTCATCCATATCGCTTCCCATGCAGCCCTTATGTTTCTGTGACTATCACAACCATATCAAGAGCACCAAATATGACATAACTTTTCATGTTTGCATTTATAGGACAGTGTTCCAACTTTGTCTTAGTTTTGGTGAGCAATTTATACCAACAAAATTCACATTTGACATAAGATGCATGAGCCAGTAAAGCACATTGGGACTTAGAGCAAACATCACGGGGTCTTATGGGAGATTAATTTAACATGAAATGACATTGTATACCACCACATCCTTAGCCCGCTGAGCTAATCACCATTGTTGTGGCTGGGGATTTGTGTTCAAAGGTGAAAAATGGGTAGCAGTTGGGTTAAAGGTCACAGTAACGGATTAGGTGTCCAAGACATTCAAGGCTGCAAGTGGTGTTGCAGAGAGAAATGCGGTTGTGCATGTCTATGTATGCGCTATTGTCTTTGGAGGCAATCCTCAAAGGAGGCTCATCTAACATCAAGAGGGAAGTCAGAATGGAGCCCTGCAGTATCCCAGGGGTCTCGAGCCATCTGCTACTCCAAGGCTAATACCCCAGCAGACATTTCAGCCTTCCCTGGATCAGCCATGGATTGGACAGGAGGGAGGAATATCAAGTGTGGCAGACGCAGACGGGTTTGAGGATTCTTTTACCCCAGCGGGGAGCATCAGGCTTGGGCTAGAACTGACCTAGGGGTTCAGATCCGTGGGGGGTAACAGAAGGTGGATTAACAGAGGCAATACACTGTGACTGTTCAACATATTCCAAAGAGTTAGTCTCCTTTACACTCTAAATACCCTCAATTAAAAGCATGCATATATCATCCGTTGATTGTATTGATTTTTATTTAGAGCATCTCACTGGCTTCATTGTGTAAATAAATAGCAGACAGTCTGTGCAGGGGGGGCATCATACCCATGTGAAGCACCTTGGGGCAATTTATGTTGTGATTTGGCACTATATAAAAGGATTGAACTGAATTTTTTAAAAATAGCATAAACATTTGTTTCATTAAGTAGAGATTTATCAAGCAAGGCTATGCTGTGCATTTGGGGAATACTGTGGTAGACCATCAGGTAATGAATAAATCATTAACGTATCATGAGTGTGTAATGTGGCTTACAATAATAAGAATATTAATACCATTTCATAGTGCCATCATTTCTCATACACGGCACGTTTGATTTTTCACCCCAATGGTAACACAAGCCTGTAGTGGAGGCTGCAAATGGGGGAGGTGTGTATGTATATAAACTCATATGATCTAAGCGTATCTCTCATGGACAGTAACATGAGCCACCTCATGGGGAATGTGAACATAAAGACCTTCTCTCATATGAAAAGAATATAAAAACCGCACAAATAGGCAGTGAATGACAAAAGCAATCAGAATAAATTACTCACGACTGGTGTACGCTGCAATTGTAGAAAACAAAGTCAACATTAGCAAACTTCTTGCCAGTCTCTTTGGATTTTAGATAGAGCTTCACCACCCGCTTGTCACCTATAGCAAAAACAAATGCAGAATTTACAGTCACTCCAACCAATGCAATATACACCACTGAACTTTTACAACAAGTCCTTTTTATAAATAATACAATAACCAAAGCTGATCTACTCTGTATAAATACACTAAACGCACAGCAACACACTATTACATTAAAGTTGCATTCCATTTGTTTAATATAATAACACACTTGGAAACCCTGTAACATAGCAACACACCATTCCTGTCACACCCCCACTAGGGTGACATTAAAAATAGCACCAATCAGTGTTTGGATGCCAGAGCTGATGAGAACTCATAAATACTACTAAACATAAATGGGCTAAGCTGAAGAATGTTGCTTTGAAGATGCTTAGAGCACAGTATCTGACATGTGCTTTGAATGCAGATACCAAACAGGTTCTTATCATCTTTGTGTGTCACAGAATCAGATATGAAGTGGACATGAAACAGGTGAATAATCTCTGCAAAAGAGGCAGATATTTTTTAAATATACATTAAATCACACTTGAAGGTACTGTTGTGTGAAGATGCTCGACGTGTATACAACAGCGCCAAATAATGTTAAAAAAGACACTGACAACAGAGCATAAAGCATGATAACACAAAGTGAGAGAGTTCTATTTCCAGTAGATAAACACAGATTTGTGTTTGGGCTTTGAAAGACAGTGACTACGTTTACATGCAGCCAATAACTCTTTCATAACCGGAATATTAGCACTAACCCGGTTGCGCACGGCCATGTAAACACCCGCCAAAACCCGAATATGCTCATATTCCGGTTTTTAAAAACCTGAATAAGACCCCTGGGTTACTCTTTTTCTAACCCGAATATCAGGTCATATAAACGCGCATCGGGATATATCGGGAGGAACATTATTTTGTGTTCTGCGCATGTCCTGTCCGCAAGGAATCTTGATCTTCTGAGTACAGCAACTACTTGTATGCGGCGCGTGCAACCCACTGCATTGTGTTCTGCATCCTTATCAGGCGGGCAAGTCACGGCACCGGTCGGCATCACCGCGATTGCTCTCACTGCCCCTGATGCGTTTACTGAGTCTGCGGGCTCGGTAAACGCCACAGCGGGCCACTCACACCGCCCCCTTCTCTGCTGTGCGGAGCTGCGCCAACTCTGGCAACAGGTCCATAGAATACGCTCGCTGTTTTGATGCGGAGCGCTCCGGCATCTTGCGGAAAAATCCACAGCGCCGCAAGGTCTTGGTATACCGCAGCCACAGAGCTCCGTGGCCATGACTTGGATTCTTTGCGGGTCCTGCATCCGTACCCCCGGAGGCAGTAAGCGAAGGGAGAGCACACGCATTGTGTTCTGCGTGTGTCTGTTTATAATCTTCTCACCCAGAAGAAAAAAGAGAATGTTTACACAAGAGAAAAGTGAGAAAATGTTCATGTTTATTTGAGAAAAGTGTATAAAGTGTGTAGTGAGGGGTTTTACAGCCTTAAAACATCTATAATAATTGTAAAAAAATAACGCTGACTACTTTGCGGATTTCGCCTATTGTGGGTTATTTTTAGAACGTAACTCCCGCGATAAACGAGAGACCACTGTACTTCATTAGTATTGTGAAAGACATGAATATAATGTCTTTTATTGATGGTACAAAGTACAGAGATAGCGACATTTACAAGAAGGTGGCCGAAAAGTTACGCGAAGCAGGATTTGCACGAACGACAGACCAAATCAAGCACCGGTGGAAGAAGTGCGTCGCTGTTTAGATGAGGATATTCCAAATTATACCAATGACCATGTATACAGGAGTAACTGTCTGCTTAAGCAGGTAAACGGGTTATTCCTAATGATTCAGAAACCG
Source organism: Thalassophryne amazonica (assembly GCF_902500255.1). Lineage (NCBI taxonomy): Eukaryota > Metazoa > Chordata > Actinopteri > Batrachoidiformes > Batrachoididae > Thalassophryne > Thalassophryne amazonica. The sequence continues at coordinate 88,211,283 of NC_047105.1, read as the reverse complement.
GAATATTGACCTTATCCCGAATATTAACGGCATGTAAACATAGCCAATGATTGTGCAATACTGACAGTAACAAAGTACTTTCTTAATGTAGACACACTGCGCAGTTAGGCACTGTGCATAAAGTGACTTGAGTTTCAACTAACGGTACAAAAAATACACAAAACTGAAAAAGGTGTTCTTTTATTTGGACGATTAATGAGAATTAGTCAACTAGCTGGGTACCAGTAGTCTACTAGCCACTGACAATTAATCCTGACAATAAAGTAGTAAGGTCAAATCAAAGAAGTGAAACTCTAAATTTACTTTCATTAAAAAAAAAAACCAAAAAAAAAAACGAAGCTTTCTCACAGACATGTAAAAATAAAACATGGACGTCACACACTTTAAACAATGGGAGCAGAAACTGGGCAAAAATGCATGTTGACACAATGCATTCTGCGGTGATTTTTCCTGTATGCGGACAATAGACTTCTTAAATATACCAAGTGATATGATTACATTTTTTAATGAGAGCAAGTCTTTTCTTTAATTCCTGGAAGGAACATACTGTGATTTGAATTGTACCGTGACCTCAAAATCATTACTGGCATTGAACTGTGAGGGAGGTGTACCATCACACTTGCTTGGAAAAGTGGAGTAGAAACTATATAAACTTTCATTCAACACAAAACTTCATTTCCAAAATACAACCTCTGGGCTGGTTTACAATCAGGGTACATAAGTTTAATGACAAGTAGAGAAGCATGAATCTTCGACTGGACTGGGTTGCTTGACGCAAGGATGTTTCGCTTCTAATTGCAGAAGCTTCCTCAGCTAAATTTCTTGCTCTGGTAGTCTGACTTTTGTCTTGACTCTTGTAGAGAAGAATAACAGAAGCCAGCAAAAGCTGGAGTTAATGACAAGGTGGAAATGACCAACCAAGTTTAGTTTGCCATACATGGATAACTATTACTGGTCTATCAGCAGCAATGGTCATTTGGTTTGATATTCCCATTTGTTTATCAGCAGAACTCTAATTATACCAGTTTTTATCATAAAAATCATAATATCTGTGTCAATTCCATGATGTCTAATTTTGATGGGCTGCCAGAACTATTATTAATTTAGTAGCTAACCACTAAATGGACTAAGTTACCCATCAAAGCCCACTGTGCAACAATCTAACTCCCAGGATCATTGGGGAAATGAGGTGAAACAGGCATTCAAAAATAAAATGTCTTGTCTGTCAAAAATGTCCTCTCCGGGAATAGAGTGCATTTCAACCTCAAGCATCAGGGTTACGTGAATAATAATTTTTTGTTTGAAAGGTGCTCACTATCTGTGATGCCACAAAAGGATGTGTGCCTAATTCGCCAAAATGTCTTTAACATTGGGGTGTAACTCTCCGTCAAAACTGTCCTCTCCAGAAATGCTTACAGTCCATCACTATTTGAGAATGCAGAAACACAATAGCAGTTGTATACTCTGAGTAGATAATTACCACCAACTGTTTTTTAGTAGATAGATGTTTAATTTAAACAACAATTATCTTAGCCAAAAAAAAGTCCTCTGTGGGAAGTATCGCAGATCATATCTACAAGCTCATATATGCAAACATCTGACGGGTCTGAAACTTTGGGCATTTAAGTATCCCAGTCCGCAGTTAGATATCGATGAATAACTTGACCAAAGTCACCACATAAATTTTTTGGTGCCAGTGACACATACTTGTGTACCCTGACTGTGAAACAGCCCCTCTCCTCTTGGGAGGAGAAACATCTGCCTGTTTTGAAGACAAAGTGTTCACTGTAGACAGAACCTGGGTGTGGCATCATGAGGCGAGACAGGAGAAGCCTGACAACGAAAGATGGATCAGGATCAGAGAGACAAATAACTGAAATAAGGGATGAAACATGAAAATGTAACAATCTCGCTTTGCCCAATCCCAACACCCAATGACCTGACGACACAATTACATCATCACCATGCACTCTTCCAACCTTTATTCCTTGTGATTGGGATGACCTCTCGGGCAGAAGGGGAAAGGCAGAAAATGAGATCACCCTGGATTTGTCCCTCCGTCTCCACATAGTCCTCGAAGGCGCAATCGACCCCCGCTGACAGATCAGGTACATTATGAGCCTGGAGAACCAACTGGGGGTGGGGGGCAATCAGTACAAGATCAATGCAAGGACATGTGTACATGGATTGTTATAAGATATGACATGAGGGTTAATGGGTGTTGAGGGAGGAAGGTGAAAGTGAAGCACAGTATGTATTAGATGTAATAGTGGGGAAAAAGGAGGGTAAGAGCTTGCGGGTTCGTATTGTGTGCAGCAGCTATTAGTACAAGGTTAATGTAAGGGAAATGTCAATCAATCAAACCCATTTGGTTACGTTGAGGTGCAGTGGCCTACACCATACACATGAAAAAAACTGACAACAAATACCGAATAATTAAAGGACAAAATCCTTTGATTATTCGAAGTCTAAAGATCACATGTTCCAAATTTTTGTTTACTACATAGAAGCTTGTGACCCACTCGGGGAGACATACCTGGACTTCAGACATGGTGACAGAAATATTTCTTGGCTGGACGGTGAGCTCTACACACTGCCTCTGGTCGGACGCAAACCTCTGGGGCTCTCCTGCTCGCTCACAACGGTCCTTACGAGAACAGCTAGAACGTCATCAGCAAACCAAAGGCAGACAGAAGAAGCAAGATGGCGAAAAAGATGGCAGAGCATAAAAGATTGAAATCAGCAGATAGGAGACAAAAGAAGGCAAGAATAGATGAGTGAGAAAAGATGTGAGAAGAGGAGAAGAGAGCACATGAGCAACTGTTAAGCTAATATGACAATCATATCAAGATGACAAACATGCACAGTCATCACCATCACACAGAAATGGGAGCAATAATACAAGACAAATAGTCTAATAGCTTCCACAGCCATTACCGTAGGCTTTTAGATCATTACCTTATTGGCACTGACATTTGTGCAAGTACTGCTAAGCTATATGAACATCCAGTCTCTCTCATCTTTTTAGTTTACGACCCCACCCAATTCAAATTCTCGGGAGATATACAGGCAATCATTAAAGTTTCCCTGAACCATAAAAATGATACAATTCCAACCAGCAGCACATCAGTGGGGTCAGCAATTTCCCTCACTTATTACGAGCCAACTGACTGTGCTAAAAAAAAAAAAAAAAATCAGCATACAGCCCTGTATTGCTGCCGTTTTACTATTAGCTATTCATAATGCATTAGGTATCACTTCACCTTTGCGTTAACAACAACCGGTCCCGGTGGTGAATGGAAAGTGCTGATGTGGCGGTCTGCAAGGCTTTAACAATAAGAGGGAGGCAGAAAAAAAATGCTAACTGCCTTCTTCACGCGCAGCCCCCATTCCCTCGTTTAGTTAGCCTTCACTCACGCTCAGCAGGAAAACGCCATCGTCAACCGCTCCCATGAGATTAACTAATAAACATGCACTGTACACGCATGAGCACAGATACACAAAGGTGTGTACACGTTTTCCCATTATGGAACTATTTTACTTCTAGTGGATCTCTAGTGTGAGTCTCTCAGCATGTGTACGCATGCAGGAAGTAAATGTCGTGCGCTCGATTGTCAGAATCACTTGCTACGCTTCAGTTCCACTGATGACAAACTTTCATGGCTCTTAAAACTGATGGAGGAGCTAAGCAAATAAATAAATAAAAATTAACTTTTTCATGTGGAGAGTCTGTGGGCCCAGAGGGGTGGTTGCAAAGTGACCGTATTCAAACTCTGAAGGCTCAAACCCACCAAAGGGGGTCTGGGTGACCTCAATGAGAAATTTCACATGCTCTAAGGTGCATTCTGGTGCACTGTAGCATTCAAATCCTGTCTGGTTTCTCATCAACAAAGCTATAAATTATACCCAAAGCGATAAATATGAAATATTATTATTATTATTATTATTATTATATGATTATTATTTAACACTATTTGCACTACACAGTGTCACTGGACACACTGAAGTGAAAGATGCCATAACATCACATTAAGATAAAGTGCAATCGCCAGAAATACCACTATATATACCCTTTTACTTTTTGTGGACAAGTGGTTAGTGTGCTTGGTTTCAGTGCGGAACACAGCCAGTTCAAACCTCACCCCTGCCACATTTCTCCATGTAATGTGGAGTTGCATCAGGAAGGGCATCCAGCGTATGTTGAATTGTGCCAATTCAACATGCAGATCCACCTCAGATTTTCTGTGGCGACCCCAAGTGCAAAACAAGGGAGCAGCCAAAGGGATTTACTTACTTTACTTTTTGTACTGAGTATATTTTGATACTAATACTTTTGTAGTTTTACTTAATAGCATTTTCAATACAGGGCTTTTCATTTTTGCTCCCTAGTCTGTGGTTACACACTCCTGCCCAGTTGGTGGCAGTAATCCACAAACAGGTTTACCAACCACTGCTAAAGTTACAAGAAAACATCTCCAACATCATGCTAACAATGACAATTTTTGGAGCAACATTATCAGCCTGTTGTTGTACATGGGTAATGATAAAAACATTTGGACTTGTGTATAACCAGTGGTGGGCACAGTTCCGCTAACCGCTAATTATTGAAGCTTTCATTAGCTTTCTAGATAACTTTGACAACCATCAGCGGACCAATTAGCTTCCAATAAATTTAGTTCTGATAACTTTTATACCGCTAACATACTTTTGCGGGCATAGTGAATAAAGCTTAGCACTAACTTTGAAGGTTTTAGCGTTTAGATAAACATGCAGCAATGCATTATGGGTACATTAGTTTCCAGACATCAGTGGTTGGTTGGTCGGTATAACACAGTTACTGAAACGTGTGATGATTTTACAAATAAATCTGAATTTGTAAATATGTCATTTTTTTAATTTGTAAAAAAAGGCAATTTAAAAACTGAAAATTCTGTTTGTTAAGTCCATTACTTTTAGCAAATGTGTGGCAAATCCTGTTCACACTGCCATCTACTGCCAGTAGACGGCAGTAGATGGTAGATGGAAACTAATGTATCAATAAAGCATTGTTGCATGCGTGACTAAATGCTAAAATCTTCAAAATTAGTGCATTACTTTATAGCTGATATTTTTACTTTGTAAAATGACAGATGTGGCGTTAATTTCAATAACTTGTCTGGAATTAGTTTGTTTAATATTATAACCATAAGGCAAAACTGTATGGTGTGAAGAGAAAATAACTTTTTTCCAGCCTCCTCTCCTTTATCTCTGATCACTAGGTCTCTTTTGCTGAGAGAAAGCGCTGACTTGTTGTATCAGTAGCTGCCAGTGTACTGAAGTCAGTACTGAAAGTTATTGGTTTAGCTTTTATCTGTAACTTCCACTAAATGTTTTAGGGATTTATCAGTTTAGCTTTATAAAAGTTAATTTTTCAGTTAGCGGATTAACAGTTATTGAAGCTAACTTTTTGGTTAGCTGTGCCCACCACTGTGTTTAACTGAAATGGATACGGAAACGACTCTTCAAATGATGTGATGCTGAATGCAGCACTGACTTAGTTAGCATGAAAGAATGATCCTGGGTTACTAAAAAAGGCCCAAAGCTCCACAGCATTACTGCCAACGGTGTGATATTGGGTCGCAAAGACTTTTATTCTCCAGACACAACCAAAAAGAGGACAGTTCTGAGCAGACTTGCTGTGAAATTGACTGAATTTAAGGTTAAATTATTCATCACTTAGTCAAAAAAACTAACCAGAACTATAGAAATGGCTGTGGAAATACTCAAAGCAAAAAAGAAAGAAATGATCATAAATAATTTGAGATTTTGCTTTTGAAAGCTTTCTGAATGAAAAACAATTTCTACATTGAGAACTGGCTTCTATTTTCCAAAAAAATATATTGGTTGGGCCAAAATACATGAAGATCCAGAAAACATTCATGATTACTAATAACAGCACAGGGCCAAAAAGAGGCTTGTAACCTTAATAATTGCTCATTTTGTTTGCAAAAGACATGACCAATTGGTCAGCATTATCAGGTAGAAAAATAATTAACAGAGTCTAAGTTACAAGGTTAAGTCATGGGCAACTGGAATCCGTAATGATTATGTGTGTGCTTTTTAATGTCTGATAAAAATGGGGAGTTCAGGTGGTGTATGAGAGTTTGTGTGTGCCTGGAGGATAGAGGCTGGTGATACATTTTGTAAGCTAATTAATGAATTGAATGATGGCATTATGCCAAATGCTTGAGGTGCTCCAGACGTGATTTAATATCCTGTCACCTTTACATAACGTGCAACTGAGTTCGCATTCGCTTGTGTGTGCAGACACTTACATGCCCCCAAGACAGGGGAAGAATATTGAGAGTACACAACCAGACACCATGTAATATTTCCACACTTTTTGAGGCCCTGCAGTGATAAGAATTAGGTACAAAATATTTGCACAAATCCGAAGGCTTGACACCTAAGCCTAATATCAATATTATTAGCAAAACTAAACCAGCAATTTATTCTACAATCAAGAAGATTAAAGTTTGATATCGACAATCAGATGTATGTGACTACTTAACAGGCAACAAGGGCACTTTAGTAAATTAATTGTTAGGTGTTGAAAATATTGTGTAATGTCAGAACAGACTACGTTCATGTGTCTGTTGGGTCAGCCTTTAATTTTAAAAACATCCCATATGCAGTACTCGGGGCTTCAACATTTGCCCTGCTCTGGTCAAACAAAAAGTCAGCTGCTTAGAAACTGCCACATCATTATTCATCCCCATTCTCTGAATTTATCTACAACCCCAATTCCAATGAAGTAGGGACGTTGTGTGAAATGTATATAAAAACAGAATACAATGATTTGCAAACCCTGCTCAACATATATTCAACTGAAGACACCAAAAAGACAAGATATTTAATGTTCAAACTGATAGACTTTTTTGTTTTTGTGCAAATATTTGCTCAGTTTGAAATGGATGCCTGCAACACATTTCAAAAAAGCTGGGAAAGGGGCAACAAAAGACTGGGAAAGTTGATGAATGCTCAAAGAACACCTGTTTGGAACATTCCATTTACACAAAAACAATAAAGTTTATCAGTTTGAACATTAAATATCTTGTCTTTGTGGTGTATTCAATTGAATATAGGTTGAAGAGGATTTGCAAATCATTGTATTCTGTTTTTATTTACATTTTACACAATGTCCCAACTTCATTGGAATTGGGGTTGTAGTCACTTTCCCTAACACTATCCCATGTGAAGTAACTGATGATTTTTCCATTTATTTGTTTTTGTTGTGATTTTACAGGGCACTAACCAGCTCTGTGTGTGTGTGTGTGTGTGTGTGTGTGTGTGTGTGTGTGTGTGTGTGTGTGTGTGTGTTTCAACCGTTGCATGCAGCTGAATTTGCCAGTAGTCAGATGACAGCACATCTCTCTCTCTCTTGAAAGCTAAACTTAAAAAATATACAAATAATATATACACTGAACAAAAATATAAACGCAACGCTTTTGTTTTTGCTTCCATTTTTCATGAGCTGAACTCAAAGATCTAAAAAATGTTCTATGTACACAAAAGACCTATATCTCTCAAATACTGTTCTCAAATCTGTCTAAATTTGTCAGTGAGCACTTCTCCTTTGCTGAAACAATCCATCCCACCTCACAGGTGCGGCATATCAAGATGCTGATTAGACAGCACGATTATTGCACAGTAGTGCCTAAGGTTGGCTGCAATAAAAGACCAGTCTGAAATGTTCAGTTTTATCACACAGCACAATGCCACAGATGTCACATGTTTTGAGGGAGCATGCAATTGGCATGCTGACTGGCACGCTATGGCAAATCTGTGTGGAGTAAACAGTTCTCAAACACTGAGTGACTGTGCAAGAAGGAGAAGAGTGAGGAAAGACACCAAGACACACAGACAACCCAGAAGAAATTATTTCTGTGGCTGGGATTGAAGAAATTGTGTGTAGTGCATGTTATGCATTTTGTATCACCAGTTACACAGCTTCATGATGAAGTGGTCAAGAGGAGGATTTTCTTTCAACAAACATCAAATATAGGCTTGCATCTCAGATGTACCATCTGGCAAATTGCAGCTGAACTTTCAGGTCTTCTTTTTAAGAAAATCCTCCTCTATACAACTTCATCATGAAGCTGTATAACTGAGCATACAAAATATCCTCATATAAAATCAGCAATAATGATAATAATAATAATATCAAAGCAAACAGAGCTCTGGTTATCAGAATAATATTGGTATCTGCAAATATCCAAATTCAGGTATCGGGACCAGAAGTAAAAAAATGTGGATCATGTATACCTATTTTTAGCCACATATTATTTTTCTCAGCATTTGCTAAAATAGCTAACAGGTAGCATTAATTCAGTATTCAGTCTGTGGAGCAGCAGAATTGGCTTGACTTCGCTTTTAAACTCTTGCAACACCTTGTCATTCTGCATATTCTGTAGCCTGTGTTGTTTTAGCTCACTTCAACTGCATTTTTTTTATAAGTCTTGTAAAAAAACAAAAAACAAAAACAAACAAAAAAAGATTTATAAGTCTTATATGTGGCTCTGCGACAGACTGCTGTCCTGTCCAGGCCTCACGCCGGGATAGGCTCAAGCCCCCCTGTGACCCTTAATTGGGGTAAGTGAGTATAAAAACTGGATGGAGTTATAGGTCATCAACCAATGGAACTGGTTTTAAAATGTGCTATTTTAACGATCTTGACTTGAAAAACACTATCTTTGCAAAGATTCCGGAGGACTCACAGGAAAAAAGCTAAAGTATCACCCTCACAGGTGACATGTTATTTTATACCTGGGGAAAACATGACAGGGTTCATTGGTTTGTCTCGAGGGTATTGTGTGGAAATATTAGGTGTCTGGCCCCTTGCTATGGGCGATTTGGCACCTGTAGGTCTATTGTGATGGCTGTGTTCACATTCTCACAACAAAGTCAAACACAATTTCATTGGGTGGGGGACTCAGACTGATTCTTTTATGATGTTCTTGGACAGAATCTACTTTGTCATGCTGGTTTCAAGACTGGGTCGATGGTGTTTGAGGATGATGATGTTGTGGTGCTTCATATGGATGAGTATCACCACCTTCCATTTTGGTTGCCTCCTCTGTCAGAAAAAGGTGGGACTCTCCTGAAGGTTTGTGAATAGGGTATTACTCCAAGTGATACACTTATTCTTTCAGATTCCCACCGTGAAATCTGAGCCAAAAAGCAAAGCTTTCAGTTTACCAGTCAGTCAACATGCCAAATCCCAGCTATGATCAAGAATGACACAGCGGATACAAGTGGTCAAAAAGGCTTTTCTAAAGATGGCACAGTTATACTCATCCATCATTTTTTTCATCCTCACTTCCTCCATCACCATCTGGTACATTGCTCTCACTGTCAAGGATACGTTTAAATTACAACAGATCATTCACTCTGTTGAAAGGGGGACTGGCTACAACCTGCCATCTATCCAGAACCTATACATCTGCAGGGCCCTGAGGCGGGAAAAGAACATTGTGACTGACCCCTTTCACCCTGGTCACAATCCCTTTGAATCACTCGCCTCTGTCAGGAGGCTGTAGCCAATCAGGACTAAAACCTCAGGGCATAAGAACAGCTTCTTCCCAACTGCATTTGGCCTCATCAGTAAGATCCACGATGCCCACTGTTACTGACTTTGACACAAAACAGTCACTTATTCTTAAAATCACTTCTCATATCCTCCACCTGCAATTTCTGATTTGTCATTTATGTTATTGTATTCACTGCATTACTTGCACAATGAATACAAAATGTTTCTCACTGCACTATATTTGTTGTTGGTTACTGTGTAAATACCGTGCACTAATTTTTTTTTTTAAGGTACTGTTATGCACTGTAAGAAATCTACTTTAGAAAAAAGCCCAGGACACAACTGCTGCTTGTTCATACAGAAAGGAGTCTGTTGAGGTAAGCAGTCTTAGATGGTTCATTGTGAAGGTTTTCTGGATATCTCCAAATCAATCAATCAATCAATTTTTTTTTTATATAGCGCCAAATCACAACAAACAGCTGCCCCAAGGCGCTCTATATTGCAAGGCAAGGCCATACAACAATTATGTAAAACCCCAATGGTCAAAACGACCCCCTGTGAGCAAGCACTTGGCTACAGTGGGAAGGAAAAACTCCCTTTTAACAGGAAGAAACCTCCAGCAGAACCAGGCTCAGGGAGGAGCAGTCTCCTGCTGGGACTGGTTGGGGCTGAGGGAGAGAACCAGGAAAAAGACATGCTGTGGAGGGGAGCAGAGATCGATCACTAGTGATTAAATGCAGAGTGGTGCATACAGAGCAAAAAGAGAAAGAAACAGTGCATCATAGGAACCCCCCAGCAGTCTACGTCTATAGCAGCATAACTAAGGGATGGTTTAGGGTCACCTGATCCAGCCCTAACTATAAGCTTTAGCAAAAAGGAAAGTTTTAAGCCTAATCTTAAAAGTAGAGAGGGTGTCTGTCTCCCTGATCTGAATTGGGAGCTGGTTCCACAGGAGAGGAGCCTGAAAGCTGAAGGCTCTGCCTCCCATTCTACTCTTACAAACCCTAGGAACTACAAGTAAGCCTGCAGTCTGAGAGCGAAGCGCTCTATTGGGGTGATATGGTACTACGAGGTCCCTAAGATAAGATGGGACCTGATTATTCAAAACCTTATAAGTAAGAAGAAGAATTTTAAATTCTATTCTAGAATTAACAGGAAGCCAATGAAGAGAGGCCAATATGGGTGAGATATGCTCTCTCCTTCTAGTCCCCGTCAGTACTCTAGCTGCAGCATTTTGAATTAACTGAAGGCTTTTTAGGGAACTTTTAGGACAACCTGATAATAATGAATTACAATAGTCCAGCCTAGAGGAAATAAATGCATGAATTAGTTTTTCAGCATCACTCTGAGACAAGACCTTTCTGATTTTAGAGATATTGCGTAAATGCAAAAAGCAGTCCTACATATTTGTTTAATATGCGCTTTGAATGACATATCCTGATCAAAAATGACTCCAAGATTTCTCACAGTATTACTAGAGGTCAGGGTAATGCCATCCAGAGTAAGGATCTGGTTAGACACCATGTTTCTAAGATTTGTGGGGCCAAGTACAATAACTTCAGATTTATCTGAGTTTAAAAGCAGGAAATTAGAGGTCATCCATGTCTTTATGTCTGTAAGACAATCCTGCAGTTTAGGTAATTGGTGTGTGTCCTCTGGCTTCATGGATAGATAAAGCTGGGTATCATCTGCGTAACAATGAAAATTTAAGCAATACCGTCTAATAATACTGCCTAAGGGAAGCATGTATAAAGTGAATAAAATTGGTCCTAGCACAGAACCTTGTGGAACTCCATAATTAACTTTAGTCTGTGAAGAAGATTCCCCATTTACATGAACAAATTGTAATCTATTAAACAAATATGATTCAAACCACCGCAGCGCAGTGCCTTTAATACCTATGGCATGCTCTAATCTCTGTAATAAAATTTTATGGTCAACAGTATCAAAAGCAGCACTGAGGTCTAACAGAACAAGCACAGAGATGAGTCCACTGTCCGAGGCCATAAGAAGATCATTTGTAACCTTTACTAATGCTGTTTCTGTACTATGATGAATTCTAAAACCTGACTGAAACTCTTCAAATAGACCATTCCTCTGCAGATGATCAGTTAGCTGTTTTACAACTACCCTTTCAAGAATTTTTGAGAGAAAAGGAAGGTTGGAGATTGGCCTATAATTAGCTAAGATAGCTGGGTCAAGTGATGGCTTTTTAAGTAATGGTTTAATTACTGCCACCTTAAAAGCCTGTGGTACATAGCCAACTAACAAAGATAGATTGATCATATTTAAAATCGAAGCATTAAATAATGGTAGGGCTTCCTTGAGCAGCCTGGTAGGAATGGGGTCTAATAAACATGTTGATGGTTTGGATGAAGTAACTAATGAAAATAACTCAGACAGAACAATCGGAGAGAAAGAGTCTAACCAAATACCGGCATCACTGAAAGCAGCCAAAGATAACGATAGGTCTTTGGGATGGTTATGAGTAATTTTTTCTCTAATAGTTAAAATTTTGTTAGCAAAGAAAGTCATGAAGTCATTACTAGTTAAAGTTAATGGAATATTCAGCTCAATAGAGCTCTGACTCTTTGTCAGCCTGGCTACAGTGCTGAAAAGAAACCTGGGGTTGTTCTTATTTTCTTCAATTAGTGATGAGTAGAAAGATGTCCTAGCTTTACGGAGGGCTTTTTTATAGAGCAACAGACTCTTTTTCCAGGCTAAGTGAAGATCTTCTAAATTAGTGAGACGCCATTTCCTCTCCAACTTACGGGTTATCTGCTTTAAGCTACGAGTTTGTGAGTTATACCACGGAGTCAGACACTTCTGATTTAAAGCTCTCTTTTTCAGAGGAGCTACAGCATCCAAAGTTGTCTTCAATGAGGATGTAAAACTAGTGACGAGATACTCTATCTCCCTTACAGAGTTTAGGTAGCTACTCTGCACTGTGTTGGTATATGGCATTAGAGAACATAAAGAAGGAATCATATCCTTAAACCTAGTTACAGCGCTTTCTGAAAGACTTGTAGTGTAATGAAACTTATTCCCCACTGCTGGGTAGTCCATCAGAGTAAATGTAAATGTTATTAAGAAATGATCAGACAGAAGGGAGTTTTCAGGGAATACTGTTAAGTCTTCTATTTCCATACCATAAGTCAGAACAAGATCTAAGATATGATTAAAGTGGTGGGTGGACTCATTTACTTTTTGAGCAAAGCCAATAGAGTCTAATAATAGATTAAATGCAGTGTTGAGGCTGTCATTCTCAGCATCTGTGTGGATGTTAAAATCGCCCACTATAATTATCTTATCTGAGCTAAGCACTAAGTCAGACAAAAGGTCTGAAAATTCACAGAGAAACTCACAGTAACGACCAGGTGGACGATAGATAATAACAAATAAAACTGGTTTTTGGGACTTCCAATTTGGATGGACAAGACTAAGAGACAAGCTTTCAAATGAATTAAAGCTCTGTCTGGGTTTTTGATTAATTAATAAGCTGGAATGGAAGATTGCTGCTAATCCTCCGCCCCGGCCCGTGCTACGAGCATTCTGACAGTTAGTGTGACTCGGGGGTGTTGACTCATTTAAACTAACATATTCATCCTGCTGTAACCAGGTTTCTGTTAAGCAGAATAAATCAATATGTTGATCAATTATTATATCATTTACCAACAGGGACTTAGAAGAGAGAGACCTAATGTTTAATAGACCACATTTAACTGTTTTAGTCTGTGGTGCAGTTGAAGGTGCTATATTATTTTTTCTTTTTGAATTTTTATGCTTAAATAGATTTTTGCTGGTTATTGGTGGTCTGGGAGCAGGCACCGTCTCTACGGGGATGGGGTAGCATGAAGCGGATAAGAGTCTACAACTCCCTGTAGATGAGAAGCCAGTCCTTCACAGGTTACTTCCCTAGTCAAGGCTGGTACCCATTTATAGTTCGGTGGACTGAGACAATGTAGGTGAAGCATACTGGACATCAGACAAGCAGAATGACTAGAATTCAAACCCAAGTCTACACAATAGTTTCATTTTGACTACATATCCACAGACAATACGATACAAGCTTGACTTTGCAGTGGTGTTTTACTTCAAACAACAAGAGTGCTCTGAGAACACAATATGCCCTGCTGACAAATGCTGCTTTGGTACAAGTGCTACATTCTGATAACATTTCAAAATATGTGATAGTTGATGTCAGAATGCAGACACCAGTGACTAGGTGTGTTAATCAAGGGCCATAACTCTGCCAAAATGTGTAAATGTTGTACAGTATTAAAATATGCATATTACAAACCTATAACAAGGAATTGTATCATGTTTCTCAAAATTTCTCCTAAAAATGTAGGAGGAGTTGATTTCAGAATGTAGGCTCCCACTTTATGAAACTGACAGAGTCTAGATTTGTAAATCAAGAGCCATAACTCTGGCAAAATGGGCCCAACTCAAATTGTATAACATGCATATTACCAACCTATAACAAGGAGTTGTACCAGGTTTCACAAAATTCCTCAGCAGACAGACTGACTGACTGACTGACTGAGCCACGACATAACCCCCTTTGGGCCTTTAGCCAGTGGAGGACAAAAACCTGAGTTTTCTCATGTCGGTGTGCTCCTGGGTGTGTATTCTGTTTCCAAACCAACTTTAAGAAAATGTACGAAGAGCACTGATGACAGAACACCTAAAACATTCCTCAAAATCTATTTCTAAGAAACAACATTGAAAGATTGACTAGGGAGTGAGTGCCATTTGTGTGTGTGCATGTTTGTAAACTTACATGTTGTGGAGAACACACCATCCACAATGAGGATCCCTGGAACCCAAACATTCACCACAAGTGGTGTACTGCTCACAGCTCTCCACAGGAACTCTGACAACCTACAGAGAGACACAGAAAGGGAGGAGATCAAGAAAGTATTCATATCCTGGCTGTCGTCAATACTGTACATTGTACATTTAGAGACAAATTTAACTGATTATCAGTCTGATTCATTTAAAGAATTATTCTGAGCAATAATCTTTGTGTGTGTGTTTGCTTGTTTTGGTGAGTGATTCCAGTTCAGCGATGTGTGACAGCCTCCAGTGAAGCATGTACAGGAGAGGTCTTGCAAGGCATGCTGGGACATCTGACAGACAGCCCTGGCAAAAGCAATGTGATTGACAGGTGACCTCAAAAGCCAACAGGAGGTAAAGCAGCAGAAGGACAGATCCTGAATGTGTGCATCTTTGAGATGATAAATGATAACGTGCACGCATCCTTCACATCTATACTGAAGGTATAATGTTGTTGATAGGGTACAGATGTTGCCTAAGAAGCAAGATCAAGTGTCCGCATTTGTCCACGGTTCAAGTTAAAGGTGATGACAGATGGTTCCACAAACAGCCGCAATGGCTCTGAAAGTGTGTGTGCATTTCAAGATATTCATGAAAGACTGAATGTATTTAAGGGGATGACAGACAGATTGCTAGCATATGTGAAGATTGTTAGTATGTAACACTGCAGGCATGTGTGTTTGCCTGTCTCAATGTGGACATGTGCTCAAAGTGTCAGTCTCACACTGAACTTCTCTTCAGTGTTGGGACTTGAGTTGATGAGTTGCTTTATCCTATTTCATGGCCCGTGTGTGTGTCGGCACATGTATCAAGTTGCCACTGCAGGCTAGTTTCAAGTCACGCCGTAGCAAACAAGCCAACTGATCAGTAAGTAACATCATTTAACAACCGTACCCGTGGGTAACACTATTATAGTGTGGACACACATGAGAATGCCATGCAAGTGGTATGTGGGGACAACCGTGGTATTGAGTCCAGTGGGAGTTGACTTTTATAAGGTACCAGTTGTATGAAGGGTTGAATGAAAAGAAAAAAAAAACACGAGAGCACTGAGATAATTAGCCAGAGAACATTAATTGCACAGATGCAATATTAAGCTATCATCCACATTTTACATAAAACACAAAACAAACGTGAAATAAGGGAATCTATGTAATCTATAATGACACGTCAGTATGACTTTTTCATGGCATTGTATTATACAGGCAGAAGATAAATGGGCAAAAACATCTGACCGTTTATCAATAATCCCATTTTTACCCGAGCCCATCAAGTATGGCCATTGTCATATCTGATGCCATCGTCCGTCTGGACTCAGTATAAGTCCAGTCTTATTACTGCCAGAGTCTTCAAATTCACAGGGAACATTCTTGGGACACAGACCTTGGAAAAGTTCAAAGATGGCTAACCTGGACCTATTTTAAGTGGTATTTTAAGAGGTTAAAAAGCCACATTCTTTCCCTATTTTTATGCTATGAATCATGCAAATCCTTTTTTTTTTGAAGGTGGGGGTGAGAGGCAATCAGAGTAGAATGGCACTGTGACAGACAACAGTGGCTGGTCTCTCTGAGCTTCAAAATCGCTTTGTTTATGGGTATTATTGCTAATATATTATGCAATAACTAGCGAGAAATAAACACTTTTAAAACTGAAAACGTGGTTTTTGGAACCTGATAACACCTCTGGAGTGATTTACACAACACTGCATGAACATTAGCATGGTAACATCATTGGCTGGTCTAGTAGCTGTTAACTCAATATCGTTTGTGTGTACCATAATTTCCGGACTATAAGCCTCTACTTTTTTCACACACTTTGAACACTGTGGCTTTTATAATGATGCAAGGAATTTATGGATTTTTATAGTTTTTTTCATAAGTCCAAATACGTCAACTGATGCTGTCAATTATTTCTTGAAAGCCGCGCTCCTCATGCGGTATAAATTTACACACATGTAAATATAAGGTCTTACGCATTCGCTTTAGTGAAGAAAAGTCCCTCTCTGGCGCTTTGCGCCGTCAGATCAGCTAGCGGAGCGCAACCTTCTCCCCCACCCTTCCACACCAGTTCTCTGTCTTGGCGCAACAACTTGAAACAGTCACAGCGCCTCATTAACGTCTCATTTACCACAGACTCCACCCAATCCTGGCTGCACGCAATGAAATCTGAAGAAAAAGCTAAAATGACTTTGTTCTCCATGTGCAGCAGAGACACTGTGCACGCGCACTGGATGATGTGCGAGTCAATATTTAGGTGTAACACAGGAAAAATAAAACATTTACGGTGCGTATTTCATTAGAAGTTAAAAAAATATTTCTAATATCTTTCTGTGTAAATATCTCATGTGACAATGTGGAGATCCACGGCATATAGACAAGTGCGACTTAGTTATGTACAGTTTCTTTTTTCTTTTTAAAATTGGTGGGTGCAGCTAATATTCAGGTGTGCACTATAGTCCAGAAATTACGGTACATATAACATCTTTCTCACATACCAAAATTGCACCCTCCTGAATGGCAGCACGTCTTTGTAGCGCTAGTTAGTTTTAGTGTTTTACGATGTTTATAGTGTTTTCTTATGGTGTATTTAGGATCTGCTTTACAACCAACAATGTCTACAACTTCAAACAGAGTTGTGTACACAAAGCAAGCCCTCCTTGCACTACGATGGACTAAACATGGAGACAAACACACACGGCTGGGCTAAGGGAGGCGTACCGTGGGTGCAGAGCTGGCGTGAAGCTGAAGGTTAAGCTATCTGCTAAGAGGTGGAAATACAATCCGGCTACAGTCTGTTGCGATAGGAAATGCCAATTCCCTATCAAATAAATGTGATGAGCTGGAGGCACTTGCAAAGAGCCATATGACTTACAGGGAGACTAGCCTGATGGGTTTTACAGAGAGCCAGCCGAATGACATCTCAGACTCCTGTGTGGAGATTCCTGGCTTCACTACGGTGTGAGCGGACAGAGATGCTCGGAATGAGAAAAGCAAAAGTACGGCTCTGATTCTTTACACGAACAATCCCTGGTGCAATCCCAGACATATAAGAGTGAAAGAAAAGATCTCAGAAGTTATGTTCCGAGGGAAGATTCACATGTAGTCGCCAGTGTTGTTTACATTCAGCTGCAAGTAAAACTCTGGACTTACTGTATGCAAATGCCAAGGAGGCAAACTCTGCTTCAGCTTTCCCACCAATTAGCAGATCAGACCATAACCCAGTTTTTCTTCAACCCACCTACAAGCCCTGTGTACTGAGGCAGCCTGTGACCACCTGTACATTTTGGAAGTGGACACCAGAGGCCAGAGAGACCCTCCAGGCATGTTATGAAGTGCTGCAGGACACAAAGGGAAATAGGGGGGACATGGATTACTTTACCAGCTACCTGACTTTCTGCAGAGATGTAGTATCTATCATATCTACATATTAGACGTACGCCAGCGTATTCACCAAATTTTTAATACATTGGCATATGTAGGCTAAATCATCAAGATGTGACAGGACCTTAAGATGATAAGCAATCATGAGATTGTCATTCACTGTTACGATAATCATGTGCTTCTTTACGCATCCATTTAAGCATGTAATGTCCATAGGTGTGGTGACTGGCAAAGGACAAAAAAAAGCAGGAAAATATACGGCGCACCTACCATGATACAGCGGGAATTCCCCCCACACAAAGTGATATTATTTAAATACATTTAATAAAATACAGTGCAAACTGTGCTAAACAGTGCACATTGAATTGACTCCGAATTGGCACAGGTTCATCCAGTAGTCAGCAAGACCTCATTATAACATTCTTTTGGCGATAAGGGATGTGGCGAGGAAAGGGGTTGAGATAACACTGATGTGTGTTCCAGCACATATAGGTATCCCAACAAATGAGAAGGTGGTTAGGCTGGCCAAAAAAGCTGTGACAAATGAAAACATAGACATCAGTATCAATCATTCCAAAGCAGAGGGCAAGTGTATCATCAGGAGGGAAATTAACTTACAATGGCAAAAATACAGGGAAGAGGAGAATAAGGGTAAGCATTTATTTTCAATAGCTAGTACAGTGACAGATTCAGTAAATAGTTGTAGAAGAAACAGATGGAAAGAAAGGATGAAGTCACAATTGCTAGACTGAGAATTGGTCATACAATATTCTCTTCCTCCAAGAAAAGCATCAGGATAGACTATGTTTGGAATGAATGAATGAATGGATTTATTCGGCACACACACAAATCCGAATAACAGAAACATACCAATAATATGAATGTTATATAAACAAGCCTGTGAGTCTGAAAGGGTGTGGGCAGAAGCAGAGCTTATCAACGCCCACCCCTGCTAGAATGAGTCCAACAATTATAACAGTCATAACAACATATACACAAATTCACAACACACTACATATCATCACAGACATACACTTCAATATTCAATTACATTTCAATTCATGTATAAGTATGTTATGTATAAAGCGCCAAATCACAGCAAACTTGGCCCAAGTCACTCCATATTAACCCTGCCGACCCCCAGAGCAAGCACTAGGCAACTGTGGTGAGGAAAAACTCCCTCTTAGGAAGAAACCTCAAGCAGACCAGGCTCTAGGGGGTGACCCTCTGCTTGGGCCGTGCATATATACCTGTATACGTACATACATACACACACATTATATACATATATACACTTAAACACACAGATATACACACTCATATATATTCCTATATACATACCCACTAACACATAAATAAATATACACTACATATATATACACATACATACATTTATACCTACACATACATATACATACCCCTACACATATACACATATATATACACGTACACATATACATACATACACACACACATGTATACATGTATACACATACATACTACATATATGCATATACATATATACACACACATATACATGTACATATACATACATATTGACTGACTGATCATTTATTTTGAGTTTTACAAAATAAGCATTTCTTTGACATCTACATTTACCCACATTGGGTTGAAAAGAACAGGAGATACAAACATACACGCATACATACCCGCGCACTTAACCCGAAAAGGGGTGGGATGAAGATGAACTTATTTAATCCCACCCCCAAATACCCATACGTTATTACGACTACCGAGTGTGACCAATATTCCTTTTTTATTACTATGTAATTGATATCATATATTAGTGATGAGGATCTATAATAATAATAATAATAATGATGATGATAAAAACAATTCCACCATAATAGACAGTAATAATGACAATAATTATTGTCAATCAAAATTTTTTTTTTGTTTTTTTTTGTTTTGTTTTTTTTTATTTCTATTATTATTATTACTACCATTTTTTAATTGCTATTGATATTGCTGGTATCATTCCTTAAGCCATTTTCATATGTCAATAAATTCCCCACATTTACTCAGAAAATGACTATTTAAAAGGAATATTCTTGTGTGTGTCGATGGTAATTCTGTCTCAATATATATATATATATATATATATATATATATATATATATACACACACACATCATACATGCGAACATACATACACAAAATACACACATACATCACCTATACACACACGTATACACATAATACATATATAGAATTATGCTACATTCATTTTATTTTATTAATTTAATTACCTTAACTTTTTTATTAATTTATCATTATCATTATTATTATTTTCTTTTTTTTTCCCCCTTCCACTCCTTCCCCATTTGTCATGTGTGTGGTGCATTAAAAGATGCAAAGTATTTTGTAAACCTGCTGCCAGAGAGGGGTCGCCCCCTGACACAGGTCCACCCTTTGCTGAATGTCCTAGGCTCTGCATTAAAAGACAAGGTTTTGGAGTCTGCTGGCAGAAGGGGGAGACCTTGGAGCAACAGACCCCCACTTGCCGACCCTGATCTGGTGATAATGATGTAAGTGATGTAAGACGGGGAAACAAGGAGGAAAGAAAAGGAAAAGTCTTTTTATGTATCAATAAACTTACATATGTACATATTTATATAAATGTAAACATAAATATACATATATGTATATATACGAGGTCTCTTAGATAATAAACCGACCCTTTTATTTTTTTTTTTAACTATATGGATTTGAATGACATGCGATTACACCAATCCTGCTTGAACCCTCGTGCGCATGCGTGAGTTTTTTCACGCGTGTCGGTGACGTCATTTCCCTGTGGGCAGGCCTTGAGTGAGATGTGGTCCCGCCCTCTCGGCTGAATTCCTTTGTTTCACACGCTGCTCGAGACGGCGCGCGTTGCTTTATCAAAATTTTTTCTGGACCTGTGAGGAATATTCGAGTGGACACTATTCGAGAAATTAAGCTGGTTTTCTGTGAAAAGTTTAACGGCTGATGAGAGATTATGGGGTGTTTCTGTCGGTGTAAGGACTTCCCACGGAGCGGGACATCCTGCAGCGCTTCCAGGCGCTGTCGTCGGCCTGTTTCGAGCTGAAAACATCCTAATTTAAGGCTTAATTCACCCAGGACATCGTGAGAGAACAGAGAAGATTCAGAAGAGGCCGGCATGAGGAATTTATGCGGACATTCCACTGTTTAAGGACATTTTTTTAATGAAAGACGTACGCGCAAATTCGCCGAGTCGTTTCCGTGACGACTCGGCAAATCTGTGTGCGCCGCGACAGGAAAAACACCTCCGTGTTGAAAGCCATTTGTAGAATTCAGGCGGCTTTTAATGGCTTTCAACAAGTGAGTAACTGAGAAATTGTTTAACAGCTTGGGCATGTTCCAACTTGCCCGTTAAGATTTCCAACGGAGGTGTTTTTCCTGGCGCGACCCCCGCGGTCGGGTCCAGCCCGACATGCGACTCTGCCCGCACGTTCTTTCATTACAAAATGACCGTTAACAATGGAATGTCCGAATAAACTCCTCATGCCGACTTCTTCTGAAAGTTCTCTGTTCTCTGACGACTTACTGCGTCAACAGAGCCTGAAATGTGGAAGTTTTCAACTTGAAACGGCGAGACGCTGCCGCCTCGAAGCGCAGATCGCCGTCAGGCGCCGTGGACCGTCCTTAAAGCGACACTACCAGACCAAAATCTCTCATCAGCCGTTAAAATTTTTACCGAAAACCAGCTGAATTTATTGAATGGTGTCCACTCAGTTGTGCCTTACAGTTTTGAAAAAAATTTTATCAAACAAAGCAACAGTCTCTGAGCCATTCCTAAACAATGAAAAAAATCGACGAGCGGGACGACTCCTCACTCAAAGACTGCCCACAGGCGAATGACGTAACCGACAGGCGTGAAAAAACTCTCGCATGCCCACGAGGGTTCAAGCATGTCTGATGTAATCACACGTGATTCAAATCCATATGGTTTTTGAAAAAAATAATAAGGTCGGATACATTTCTAATAGACCTCGTACATACATACACACACACACACACACATATGTATATATATATATATATATATATATATATATATATATATATATATATATATATATACACACGAGGTCTGTCCATAAAGTATCGTACCTTTTTATTTTTTTCAAAAACTATATGGATTTCATTCATATGTTTTTACGTCAGACATGCTTGAACCCTCGTGCGCATGCGTGAGTTTTTCCACGCCTGTCGGTGACGTCATTCGCCTGTGAGCACTCCTTGTGGGAGGAGTGGTCCCGCCCCCTCGTCGGATTTTCATTGTCTGGAAATGGCGGAATGAAAAGGACTTTTTTTTCCATCAGAATTTTTTCAGAAGCTGTTAGAGACTGGCACCTGGAAACCATTCGAAAAATTTATCTGGCTTTCAGTGAAAATTTTACGGGCTTCACAGAGAACAAGGACTTTAACTACAGGTTTAAGGACCCCTTTAAAGGACGGTCGGTGTGCCGCGCTGCGAGCTGCGACGATGCGGCACAAACCACTGGATCATTTCTAAGCTGATGGCTCTGTGGATACGAGACCGTCGTGTGCTCTTTCTCTGGTTATCACAAGACCTGGACATCAGCCATTTTCCGGCAGATTTCACTTTTAACAAGAGATTTTGTCATGGAAAGCCGCGCGGAGGCTTCGCGCGTCACGACCGATTCGCTGATGAAGCAAGACAAAGGAACACCTCCGTTTCGGAGTGTTAGAGGACAAGTTGAGACATGTCTATCTTGGCTTTCAGTGCTTACCAGTCGTGTGAGTATAAAAGAACTTGTGGAGAGCTGGACATAAAGGATCCTAACCTGTTGTTAAAAAGCTTTTGGAAAATTGTGGAAGATTATGGAAGTAGAGAGACCGGTCTGTAGTTTGTGAAGATATGTTTATTTCCATTTTTGTATAGTGGAATAACTTTTGCCATCTTCATTTTGATCGGGAATGTCCCAGTTTGAAATGACAAGTTACATATATGAGTCAGGGGTTTTGATATGCTTTTGATTATTGTTTTTACTAGCTTCATATCTATGTCATAACAGTCAGTTGATTTTTTATTTTTACATTTATTAACAATATCTATTATTTCGGCTTCACTAACACTGGAGAGAAACATTGTGTTTGGATTGATTTTTATGAGTCCACAGCCAGAGACAGTGCAGCATGTCCTCATATACTGTAATAAATATTCCAGAGAAAAGCAAGAGCTTCTCTCAGAATTTAGAAGAATAGGCTTGAAAGAAGTTTCTGTAGGAAGTACTTTAGACATAGGGTCAAGTGGGAGGGGGAAGTGTTGGCTTTTTATATACTTGACACTGGACTCAGAGAGTATTTAGTACTGCTATAACGGACCGATGCAGAAGGTGTCAGCAATGCAACAATAAGGATGCCAGCTGCCGTTAAATGCCATAGAAGAAGAGGACGGTGTGCTTGATTTATTCACAGGGGCACGTTTTGAGAAGGAGTGTATTTCCGCTTTTACAAATTGCCACAAGAAACCACCAAAAAATAAATAAAAGTACTTAACCCATTTTGCCCCAATGGCAACAATTGTTGCCAAAGTGTATCACTGTCATTTTCTACTCACAATAAAACATCTCAAAGGTACTAATGCAGCGTTTTCCACTTATACAACCCCTGGCAAAAATTATGGAATCACCGGCCTCGGAGGATGTTCATTCAGTTGTTTAATTTTGTAGAAAAAAAAGCAGATCACAGAGATGACACAAAACTAAAGTCATTTAAAATGGCAACTTTCTGGCTTTAAGAAACACTATAAGAAATCAGGAAAAAAAATTGTGGCAGTCAGTAACGGTTACTTTTTAAACCAAGCAGAGGGAAAAAAAATATGGAATCACTCAATTCTGAGGAAAAAATTATGGAATCATGAAAAACAAAAGAACGCTCCAACACATCACTAGTATTTTGTTGCACCACCTCTGGCTTTTATAACAGCTTCCAGTCTCTGAGGCATGGACTTAATGAGTGACAAACAGTACTCTTCATCAATCTGGCTCCAACTTTCTCTGATTGCTGTTGCCAGATCAGCTTTGCAGGTTGGAGTCTTGTCATGGACCATCTTCTTCAACTTCCACCAAAGATTTTCAATTGGATTAAGATCCGGACTATTTGCAGGCCATGACATTGACCCTATGTGTCTTTTTGCAAGGAATGTTTTCACAGTTTTTGCTCTATGGCAAGATGCATTATCATCTTGAAAAATGATTTCATCATCCCCAAACATCCTTTCAACTGATGGGATAAGAAAAGTGTCCAAAATATCAACGTAAACTTGTGCATTTATTGATGATGTAATGACAGCCATCTCCCCAGTGCCTTTACCTGACATGCAGCCCCATATCATCAATGACTGTGGAAATTTACATGTTCTCTTCAGGCAGTCATCTTTATAAATCTCATTGGAACGGCACCAAACAAAAGTTCCAGTATCATCACCTTGCCCAATGCAGATTCGAGATTCATCACTGAATATGACTTTCATCCAGTCATCCACAGTCCACAATTGCTTTGCTTAGCCCATTGTAACCTTGTTTTTTTTTCTGTTTAGGTGCTAATGATGGCTTTTTTTTTAGCTTTTCTGTATGTAAATCCCATTTCCTTTAGGCGGTTTCTTACAGTTCGGTCACAGACATTGACTCCAGTTTCCTCCCATTCATTCCTCATTTGTTTTGTTGTGCAGTTTCAATTTTTGAGACATATTGCTTTAAGTTTTCTGTCGACGCTTTGATGGCTTCCTTGGTCTACCAGTATGTTTGCCTGTAACAACCTTCCCATGTTGTTTGTATTTGGTCCAGAGTTTAGACACAGCTGACTGTGAACAACCAACATCTTTTGCAACACTGTGTGATGATTTACCCTCTTTTAAGAGTTTGATAATCCTCTCCTTTGTTTCAGTTGACATCTCTCGTGTTGGAGCCATGATTCATGTCAGTCCACTTGGTGCAACAGCTCTCCAAGGTGTGATCACTCCTTTTTAGATGCAGACTAACGAGCAGATCTGATTTGATGCAGGTGTTAGTTTTGGGGATGAAAATGTACAGGGTGATTCCATTTATTCCTCAGAATTGAGTGAGTCTGTATTTTTTTTCCCTCTGCTTGGTCTAAAAAAGTAACTGTTACTGACTGCCACAATTTTTTTTCCTGATTTCTTATAGTGTTTCTTAAAGCCAAAAAGTTGCCATTTGAAATGACTTTAGTTTTGTATCATGTCTGTGATCTGCTTTTTTTCTACAAAATTAAACAACTGAATGAACATCCTCCGAGGCCGGTGATTCCATAATTTTTGCCAGGGGTTGTATATATATATATATATATATATATATATATATATATACACATATACACACACACACGAGGTCTGTTAGAAAAGTATCCGACCTTTTTATTTTTTTCAAAAACCATATGGATTTGAATCACGTGTGATTGCATCAGCCAAGCTTGAACCTTCGTGCGCATGCATGAGTTTTTTCACACTTGTCGGTTGCGTCATTCGCCTGTGAGCAGGCATTGTGTGCGCACTGGTCCACCCCTCTCGTCGTTTTTTTTATTGCGAAGAAATGTCGGAACGATTTGGAGCTTTGCTGCATCAATTTTTTCCAGAAACTGTGAGAGACCTCCAGGTGGACACCGTTCGGAAAATTAATATGGCTTTCAGGGACGATTTTGTGGGGATTACACAGATTAAGGAGTGTTACTGCCGCTTTAAGGCCGGCCCACAGCGTCTGAGAGCGCGGCACGCTCTGAGTGCCGATCGACAGGCTCACACCCCGCTAAAACAACCAGATCATTTCCAACGTGAAGGCTTTGTTGATCCAGGACGTCGTCTGACTTTCACAAAAAGGCAGGAGACGTGGACATCAGCACTTTTTCGGCACATTCCACTGTTACAGGAGTTTTTTTCATGGAAAGAAAAGCGGAGGGACGCGCCACGGAGCCGTTCATTACGCAGCACAAAACCACCTCCATGTTGGTCTCACAGGACGGCTTTTAGGTGGATTTCAGACGGCTGTCGGTTGCTTTTCAGTCATGTGATTATCCGAGAAATTGAGCATGAGCTGGACATGCCCCAACATGTCCTGTGAGGCTTCATCACGGCGTTGCTTTGCGCCATGCGGCTCCACCGCGAAGCGCAGAACTCCTCCGCACGTCTGTCTCAATGTGCCGAAAAAGTGCTGATGTCCATGTCTTTTCACAATTCCTGTGCTAGTCAGACGACACACCGGATCAAGACAGCGTCCAGTTTAGAAATGAACAGCACATTCCACTGTTACAAGAGTTTTTGTCATGGAAAGAGGAGCGGAATTCCGGGCGTCGCGCTGGAGCCGCATGGCGCAAAGCAACGCCGTGATGAAGCCTCACAGGACATGTTGGGGCATGTCCAGCTCATGCTCAAGTTCTTGGATAATCACACGACTGAAAAGCAACCGACAGCCATCTGAAATCCACCTGAAAGCTGTCCTGTGAGACCGACACCGAGGTGATTTTGTGCCGCGTAATGACCGGCTCCGTGGCGCATCCCTCCGCTTTTCTTTCCATGAAAAAAACTCCTGTAACAGTGGAATGTGCCGAAAAAGTGTCTCTTGCCTTTTTGTGAAAGTCAGATGACGTCCCAGATCAACAAAGCCTTCACGTTGGAAATAATCTGGTTGTTTTAGCGGGGTGTGAGCCTGTCGATCGGCGCTCGGAGCACGCCGCGCTCTCAGACGCTGTGGGCCGGCCTTAAAGCGGCAGTAACACTCCTTAATCTGTGTAATCCCCACAAAATCATCCCTGAAAGCCATATTAATTTTCCAAACGGTGTCCACCTGGAGGTCTCTCACAGTTTCTGGAAAAAAATTGATGCAGCAAAGCTCCAAATCATTCAGACATTTATTCGCAATAAAAAAAAGATGAGAGGGTGGACCACTGCTCACACAAAGCCTTCTCACAGGCGAATGACGCAACCGACAGGCGTGAAAAAACTCACGCATGCGCACGAAGGTTCAAGCTTGGCTGATGCAATCACACGTGATTCAAAACCATATGGTTTTTGAAAAAAATAAAAAGGTCGGATACTTTTCTAACAGACCTCTTATATATTTATATAAAAAAAAAATCTAGGCAAAAACGGGTTAATTTACTCATATTGGCGTCAGTCTGCAAAAATCGGCGGACCCACTGACTGTGCAGTTAAGACTAACCTAAAGTTAGCCGATAAGGCTACTTCACGAAAAGGGGTCACCATTACACAAGCCAACATTATTGGTCAGTAAAAACAGAACAGCCCTATCTGCAGGGAAAAAAATACAAAATGACTGTCTTTCTATATACTGATTAAATAACTGTGATAACATAGAGGACATAATTATCTTGGAATTTTTCTTTTTGGGTTTTTATCTGAAAAGGGTGACACCAAACCCCAGCAAATTTGTGACACATAGCACCCAAGTATTATTTTGGTAAAAAAATAAACAAAAATCACTTCAACTAATTAATCTGAATTTGCTTCTGATTTGATGGGCACACGGTAAGATTAATTCCCCCCCATAGACCAGTGTCTTAATCACTCATTACGGCTGCAGACAGCATGCCAAAAATGTGGTGTTGAATGTAACCTGTAGTGTCCCGGTCTGTTACATTTAAAATCCATGTTCCTTAACTGCTAATTCATTCAATAAATAAAACTCCAGTTGTGTTGTTAGAAAGTGTCAGTGTTGAGAGCCTTAAACCCATGGGGTGATCGAATTTAGTTGAACAATGAATAAGTATTCGCATTATGTTTGCTTCGCACCCCCGGTTTGGCCAGTTGCGTTTGTGTGTATATCATGACTTATCTCAGTAGTGGATTTTATGTATTTCCCATGGTCCATATATTCATATCTTATAGTTATCACCTTTAAAAATTGACCCTCATACCACATATATGTGACTGATAAAATGGTGGTGCACTAACGTCATGATTTATTTTCAATTACTAACTCACCTCACAAATTTGCAGAAGCTCCGTTGCTCAAACTGGGTGTGTATATGTATCAAAAAAAAAAAAAGGAATTTCAGATTGAGTGTGTCTGCTTGGATCACCCCAACTGATGGCCACTTAACAGGTGTGTGGGCATCTCTGGGTCCGCCTGGCCACACTCCAGATGGTCACCGAAAAAAGCAGGTGATGTGCGTCACTTGTTTTTCTGTTTTTTGCTCCTAAGTTTGTGGTTATTACTCACAGACCGTGTGCATTCGCCCGCCCCCCACCCAAGAAAGATAGATTTGTATGTTTCACAAGAGCCTCATTTTCAGGTTGGAAAAGCCATATTTCCAGATTTATCTGTAAGACTCACACCCCCGAATGTCTCGTACTGCAACCCTGGATGTTTACTCCCTGCAGTTAAAGTTGTTTCTAACATACACTATAAAATCCTGAATGGTTGTGCAACCCCTATCTAGTAAAACCCGTTGAGCCTTATGTGCCATCACATGATCTGTTCGATTTATATTACTGTCTTATCACAATGATAATACTTGGCATTGTAACGTTTTGTGTATTTAATTGTTTTGGTAATTATTTGGCATTTGTATGGAATTTGCTTCCTGAAAGACTGGCATTTTTTTGGCTGCTCCCATTTTGCTTGAAGTTGCCACAGCAGATTGGGCATGGCTCCACATGTCGACAATGGCACGTTTTACACAGGATGCCCTTTCAGATGCAGGCCCAGATGTACATGGGGAATGGGGCACAGGTGGCCTTGAACTGGGGACCTTCTGATTGGGCCGCAAATATACGAACTGCCTGCACCACTGGGCAGCTTTATCAATAAAAATATTATTATTATCATCATCATCATCATCATCAACAACCCTGTCCAAATGGTTGCAAGCTTCTCTCCTCAAAATGTCCACAATGAGGTATAACCCCTTTCTTGTGAGCATTGTTCAAACTGGCACATGCCAATACCTTCCATCCAAAGTCAGGAGAGACCTCACACTAACCTTCTTGCTGGCTAGCGGCTCAGAGAGAAAAATAGAAAAAAATGATGCAAACGATCAATAGTATGGACCAGAAGAGATGATATGTGGTAGATTGGAACAGATGGGGTGCAGATTACTAGAGAGAAAGAAGAATATAACAAAAAAGAAAAAGAAGGGAATCTTTAAAGACATTGTGCTGAGTAAAGGAGATATGGTGGCAGGCAGCTGTTATATGTCACTGTCAGAACAAGTGTGATTCCTAAGTTTCATATAAAAGGAGAGCTGAAAGAAAGCTAGAGCACACGATTGGTGTCTTATAGAGAAAAAAGGATGACCAAGAGAAAAAGGGGTAACAATAGGTGAACAGATAATGGATGTATGGGAGAGGAAAAGACAGTCATCGTTAAGAATATCAGGTCTCGCACCTTCAAGTCAAGTCAAGTCAAGTCAGCTTTATTGTCATTTCTACAATACATCACAGACATATTGAGAACTGAAATACCTGATCTCTGGACTCCCTGACCTCACAAAAGAAGGTATTTAAGAAATATAATAACAAAGTATGAGGTCTGTCCGTAAAGTATAGGTCCTTTTAATTTTTTTCAAAAACTATATGGATTTCATTCATATGTTTTTACGTCAGACATGCTTGAACCCTCGTGCGCATGCGTGAGTTTTTCCACGCCTGTCGGTGACGTCATTCGCCTGTGAGCACTCCTTGTGGGAGGAGTCGTCCAGCCCCTCGTCGGAATTCCTTTGTCTGAGAAGTTGCTGAGAGACTGGCGCTTTGTTTGATCAAAATTTTTTCTAAACCTGTGAGACACATCGAAGTGGACATGGTTCGAAAAATTAAGCTGGTCTTCAGTGAAAATTTTAACAGCTGATGAGAGATTTTGAGGTGATTCTGTCGCTTTAAGGACTTTTCACGGTGCGAGACGTTGCGCTGCACTCTCAGGCAGCGTCATCAGCCTGTTTCAAGCTTAAAACCTCCACATTTCAGGCTCTGTTGATCCAGGACGTCGTGAGAGAACAGAGAAGTTTCAGAAGAAGTCGGTTTCAGCATTTTATCCGGATATTCCACTGTTAAAGGAGATTTTTTTAATGAAAGACGTGCGGGCGGATTGCAGCGTCGGCTCGCAGCTGCCGCGACGCTCCGCCACAGGAAAAACACCTCTGTTGGAAGCCTTGAGGACAAGTTGGAACATCTCCAGCTGATAAACAATTTCTCATATACTCACTCCACTGAAAGCCATCAAAAGCCAACTGGATTTTAACAAATGGTTATCAACACGGAGGTGTTTTTCCTGTGCCGCCGCGCCGGCTGCGTCCCGACGCGCGGACCCGTCCGCACGTCTTTCATTAAAAAAATCTCCTTTAACAGTGGAATATCCGGATAAAATGCTGAAACCGACTTCTTCTGAAACGTCTCTGTTCTCTCACGACGTCCTGGATCAATAGAGTCTGAAATGTGGAGGTTTTAAGCTTGAAACAGGCTGATGACGCTGCCTGAGAGCGCAGCGCGACGTCTCGCACCGTGAAAAGTCCTTAAAGCGACAGAATCACCTCAAAATCTCTCATCAGCTGTTAAAATTTTCACTGAAAACCAGCTTAATTTTTCAAACCATGTCCACTTCGATATGTCTCACAGGTTTAGAAAAAATTTTGATCAAACAAAGCGCCAGTCTCTCAGCAACTTCTCAGACAAAGGAATTCCGACGAGGGGCTGGACGACTCCTCCCACAAGGAGTGCTCACAGGCGAATGACGTCACCGACAGGCATGGAAAAACTCACGCATGCGCACGAGGGTTCAAGCATGTCTGACGTAAAAACATATGAATGAAATCCATATAGTTTTTGAAAAAAATAAAAAGGACCTATACTTTACGGACAGCCCTCGTATAAATATCAAGTGTAGAGATCTAACAGCTGTAAAAAAAAAAAAAAAAAAAAGTTGTAATAGTGTAATTGTAACAAAATTATACAAAAGGTAAATTGTAAACAAACAATACTTGTAGTGCAAAGTGGCAGGACAACATTCAGCAGTAATGGATATGTGCAAATTCCATGACCAGAGCAAGAATATATACAGTTGTTGATCATTGTGCAGAGAGTATTGTATGTATAAAGTGCAATATCTTCACAGCAGCTTAGGTTAGGGAGGTTAGGGAATTGGCAGGAGTGGAAAGTGAAACAGTCCAGTTTGTGTTTATGTGTGAGTGGAGGGCAGCAGGGGGAAAGGGGGCAAAGCAGGGAGGGAGTTGAGTGTCCTGACAGCCTGGTGGAAAAAGCTGTCTCTCAGCCCGCTGGTCTTGGCCTGGAGACTGCGCAGTCTCCTCCCCGACGGCAGCAGGCTGAAGAGACTACGTAATGGATGAGTGGGGTCACTTACGATCCTAGTGGCTTTCCGGGTGAGGCGGGTGTTGTACAGTTCTTGGAGGGGTGGGAGAGAGGTGCCCGTGATCTTCTCCGCTGCTCTCACGATGCGTTGAAGGGACCTACGGCAAGTCGCTGTGCAGGCGCCGTACCACACCGTGATGCAGCATGACAGGACACTCTCGATCGTACCCCTGTAGAACATGCACATGATGTGTGGTGTTGCTCCGACTCTTCGAAGTTTGCGGAGAAAGTAGAGGCGTTGATGAGCCCTCTTGGCCAGTGACGCGGTGTTAGTGGTCCAGGAGAGATCCTCCGACACATGCACACCCAGGAACTTGGTGCTGCTCACCCTCTCCACAGCAGCACCATCGATTGTCAGAGGGGAGTGTTGGGTGTGCACTCTCCTGAAGTCCACAACAATCTCCTTCGTCTTCTCCACATTCAAAAGGAGATTGTTGTTCTCGCACCACATGGTCAGCCGGCTGATCTCGCTCCTGTAGTGGGTCTTGTCGTTGTTCCTGATGAGACCCACCACGGTTATGTCATCCGCAAACTTGACGATGAGGTTTGAGCTGTGAAGTGGTGTGCAGTCGTGGGTCAGCAGTGTGAAGAGGAGGGGGCTCAGCACACATCCCTGGGGGGCCCCCGTGTTCAGAGTGATGGTGTGGGATGTGTTGCTGCCGACCCGCACTGCCTGAGGTCTCCCGGTCAGGAAGTCCAGCAGCCAGTTGCACAGTGAGATGTTCAGACCCAGTTGGTCGAGTTTGATGACCAGCTGCTGAGGGATGATGGTGTTGAAAGCTGAACTGAAATCAATGAACAGCATCCTAACATATGAGTCTTTATTGTCCAAGTGTGTGAGGACTGGATGGAGGACAGCACTGATGGCATCCTCTGTTGAGCGGTTGGACCGGTATGCAAACTGGAAGGGGTCTAGGGAGGGGGGGAGTGCAGACTTGATGTGTTTCATGACTAACCGTTCGAAGCACTTCATGATGATGGGGGTGAGTGCAACGGGACGGTAGTCGTTGAAGCTGGATGGTGTGGACTTCTTCGGCACCGGGATGATGATGGTGGCTTTGAGGCACGTGGGAACGACCGACTGGCGCAACGAGGTGTTAAAGATGTCCGAAAAGACATCTGCGAGTTCCCCCGCGCAATCCCTCAGTACGCGGCCAGCAATGTTGTCAGGACCAGATGCTTTCCGGGCATTGATCCTGCTGAATGTTCTCCTCACACTGTCTGCAGTCAGTGTGATCACCTGGTCACCCAGAGGGGGGGGGACTTGTGCGCCGGTGTGGTGTTAAGGGCCTCAAAGCGGGCGAAGAAGTTATTAAGGTCATTCAGCAGGGAGGTGGAGTTGCCGCAGGTCTGTGGCGGTGGCTTGCAGTCGGTCAAAGACTGCAGTCCTTGCCACATGCTGCGTGCGTCCCTGCTGTCGCTGAAGCGGTGGGCTAATCTCCTGAAGTACTCCTTCTTCGCCATCCTGATGCCGCGTGACAGGTTGGCTCTAGCTGTCCTCAGGCCAACTTGATCTCTCGCTTTGAAGGCCGCATTCCGGGCCTTCAAAAGCCTGTAGACTTCACCTGTCAGCCACGGCTTCTGGTTGGCTCGGATGGTGATGGTCTTTAAGACTGTTACATCGTCCACACATCTGGAGATGTACGCTGTAACCGAGTCTGTGTACTCCTGGAGGTCGATGGTGGTGGAGTTGTGTAAGGCAGCTTGCTTGAACACCGCCCAGTCTGTGGTGTTGAAGCAATCCTGGAGTGCCTCTACAGCTCCCTCTGGCCACACTCTGACCTGCTTCCGAACTGGTTTAACTACTTTCACCCGTGGTCTGTAAGCAGGCAGCAGCATGATGGTGATGTGGTCAGAGGCGCCAAGGTGGGGAAGGGGGAAAGCTTTGTAGGCTCCTCTCTGGAAGGTGTAAACATGGTCCAGAGTGTTGTTGCCCCAAGTTGGAAAGTCTATGTGTTGTTGTAGTTTGGGAAGCACTGTCTTGGGGTTAGCCTGATTGAAATCCCCAGCCAAGATGAGGAAGGCTGTCTGCCCACCTTGGGGGTGGGGGTCATAATGAAATAATGTCTGTCATGTATTTCATGATTTAAGAAAAAAACCTGTGGTAATGAAGTGAAGTGCTTTTAGAAACTGCAGAAATATCACAGTGCCTGTATCATCATGGAGTCTCTTCCCCATAAATCATCATATCCGTGATTAAGGACTCTGGCCCACATAAATCATACAAACACTACGGCTCATTGGTGAGCAGGAATAACCTTATCACTGCTCCATGTCATGACAGATATGTCCCATTGTTCACAACTGCTTTCCACGGGTAGTAGTGAAGACTGTGTGGCTCCATGCTGTGGGAGTGGCACAAAGAGCTGTTGATGCGGTGGTAGGCTGTGGTGGCTGTTTTTCCCTGTGGGGATATTAAAAGCTTTACTGGAGCTGAGGAATCCACATGTAGAACTGTGTGTGTTTGTGAATCCCCAAAAACTGTGTGTGTGTGTGTGTGTGTGTTTGGAATATACTGCCTATACAAACACACACACACGTGCACACAGTCTCACCCACACACTCAGTGACTGCCCTTCTCTCTCGATGGCTCTTTTAATGAAAGCCAATTCCCAACAGAACCCCACATTACTCCTTTAAATGACCTTATAAACCAAACCTGCCATCTCCTCTCCCTTGCCATCTCCTTATTTACAATACAATCCACTGCGTTAACTCAATTCTCGTGCTGCCTTCCTGTGTTGTCAGCCCTCTACCCTGACCATATCGCAATGCCATGACATCTCCTTTTTGCTATAAACTTTCCACTTTTCCGCTACAATCTGTTTTTACACGGCACTATTACCTGTCTTTAAATGTCCAGCTAACAAGCTTTGTAATGGTCACCCTCAAGACCCAAACAACCTGTAAAGCTTTCAGCGCCGCTTTTCATTGGTTGTTAAATCTAAAGACATAAATGGTTCAGTTTCATAGCGGTTTTCTTTTTTAAACATTTGAAGAGAATGATTCAATACAGGAGAGGAAAAGAAGAGGGGATGCCACATAGAAGTCAACCAGAGGCATCTCTGTGATACAGTATATCTGTGTGGGAGCACATAGAGGAAATCCATTTTCAGAAATTTTTTAGATATTTGCTCCAGACTGTGAGACTTATAAATGGGTCACACCCATGTTTTAATCAACAACTATGACAAACAATTGTGTACATTTTTTTAATCTCAAATTGCTAGAATCTAACTGTTTACAGACAAAATTTAAGCAATGTGTTCATGCTACGGTGGACACGTTTAGCTTATCTGTGTTGCCGATTAACTTGTGCTGTCTTTGTGCTCGATGTGCAAACAACATCCTGGCAAACACTTCGTATATAAAGGTGAAATTTGGTACACAAGTTCACTTCACCAAGTCCTCAGATAACTTCGGCACTGTACATGTTTTGATTAGAATTGTGGCCACCGGGGGCAGACCTCCTGAATCCTTGTGTACATTAAATTTTGACAAAAGCTTTGCCTATCAAGATTAAACTTTACCTGCAACGTCACCTCACTAAGACCTCGGACATGCTCGTAGTTTGATGATGCAGCTGGGGATAAGTATTGCACTTGTTTTTTGCATAGGTTTTCTTTTCAGTAAATGGTAGATAATGAGGGAGCAAGGAGCCAGAGGAAGATGAGAAAGATGCAAAATTTTGCAGAAATTAACCACATGTGCATGATTTTTTGTCTTCCACCTTGCTGAAAAAAAACAAAAAAACAACAAAGAAATAAACACCTCAGTATTTACCTTGTCAAGAAATGTCCCAGGAAGACAGATGGACACTGAGAATTACAAAGTGGGTTACAGCTAGGACTGCAACTAACGATAATTTAACTTTAAGGTACTCAATCATATTAGTCAAAAGTAAAGACTTGAGTGTAGGTCCAATTAAGAAAGGTTTTGTGTTCTATATTCTGCCACTAACGACAACAGAGTGGTCAAAATCAAAAGGCATGTTGTCACCAGACTCTCTTGATGAAGGTGTCCTACACCAGTGGACTAGCTTGCCAAAGGTTGCTTACACTGATGTACAGTATTCAGTAAAAACTACACTACTGCCATGCCCCCGACTCAACAAATCAAAAAAGACACAGAAAAGCACTGGTCAAATGAGCAAAAAAGAGCATGGTGGTAGTGGAAAAATCAAGTGGAATCAGATACATAGAGAGAAAACAAAATCTGGTTGTTTTATGACAATTACAATTGAAAGCTCTAATAAACGCCTCACTCGACTCAAATGGAAAGGATTTGGTGTGAATACAGCGGAAGCCACTTCGCTCAACCCTGCCCTTGATCAGATAGATGCACAGGGGCCAAGATTATATGCACTTCAGCCCTTAGATTACACCACAGACATCTTTAGGGGTACAAAGCAAAGAAAAAAAGGACAGAGCTGTGCTTTTGGCCTATGGCTCTGGGAAAGGAATGGGCCATAAATTGTTTCCAGTTTTAAGTGCAATACACTAAAACTGACTTACTTTTATAATCTACGACACTGATGCGTTGTTGTAACCCTAGACATAGCTGACCCATGTTTTATGACCGTGTGCCATGGTATCTGCAAAATCACAAGTGTAGTTCATGTTGTCAACTTCTGTTGCGACATCAGTAGAGAATCCTTTCAGTAATTCACGTAAAATTGGACAGCAACATGTCTGTGAGAGCCCTGATTTTTAGTACAGGAACATGGCACTCAACAGGGTGTACATGTGAGACAGCATGTGCTGCTAGTGCTAGGGTAACGTGGGAAGCAGGTGGGTGGAGGTATATCAAAGCCTGGGCCTGCATGTGTGCATTGACTGGATTGTAAAGTGTTTCGGAGATCAATGGCCAGCTGGGGTGCTCAGGGCGTTGACTGACTGGAGATAAGTAGCACAGCAAACAAAATACGACAGATCAGCAGTGCTTAAACAGCAATGACAGAGACTTAAGTGTGGTTTCAGGAAGTGTCCTGGCTGTGGTTTGTGATGGTCTGTAGCCGCATGTCGAGGAAATGCCGCCCCCCAATCACCACCATACTGAAATGACACGACTACAATGTGTTACTACACTAGAACATTGTCAATAGACACTCCCATAACCCCATCTAGACCTGACAAACCGTCAGCAAAAATTGTACACTGTCAATATGAAACTTCACAAATATGTTACCATGCCAGTATGGCATGCCATGAAGTGTAGAGACACTGACGAGATACAGGAGGTAAAATAAGTAGTGAACACATCACCATTTTTCTCAGTAAATATATTTATAAAGATGCTATTGACATGAAATTGTTACCAGATGTTGGTAACAATCCAAGTAATCCACACATATGAAGAAATCAACCCATAGATGTCAATAAATTAAGTTGTGTGTAATAGTAAAATTACACAGGGAAAAGTATTGCACACCTGAAGAAAGGGAGGTACAAAAAGGAATGGGAAGCCAAGACACCAGCTAAAATCTATCAGTAATTAGAAAGCAATCCTGCCCCTTGTCAGTGGAAATTAATATCAACTGGTTCAGTCCCAACTGATAGCCTATAAAAAGCTGTCTCATTACCAAGGTGTCACACGAGAAACATCTCATGATGGGTAAAAGCAAAGAGCTCTCTCAAGATCTTTGCAACCTTATTGTCTCAAAACATTCTGAAGGTATTGGTTACCAAAGGATTTCTAAACATCTGAATGTTCCGGTGAGCACTGTGGGGTCATACTCCGGTAGTGGAAAGTATCATTTCACTGTAAACTGGCCAGGGCCAGCTGCTCCTCACAATGTTTCTGACAGAGGAGTGAAAAGAATTACTGTATTTTCCGGACTATAAGTCGCACCGGAGTATAAGTCGCACCAGCCACTTTATTCATTATAAAGAAAAATAAACCATAAATAAGTCGCACTGGACTATAAGTCGCATGGACATACAGGTATGTTAACTTAACATGAAAAGTTCAGATGATAATATTGTGACGGCTACCGTTTTCGGATGCATATTTCACCAGTCGCAACTTGTAATCTGCAGAGTATGATTTTCTTTTTGGTGGTATTTTTTCAGGCCTTCTCTGTTGTCTTGTTAAGTTATCAGTAATGTTGAAATTTTTATTTTTCTATGGTAGTCAGAAGTCGCAGGAACAGTCACACAAGCCTTGAGTGCCCTCTCGTGAGCTGCATTTTACCTACGGATATGTTTGTATTTTGCGGCCCACGTTGCGAGCTGAACCATGACCCGTACCGTCGCTGAACGGTTCTTTTCTAACATATTACCCACTGTGGACCATAGTACACACCAGATGTCAGCTGCCGATGTTCATGCAGCACCTACCTGCGCAGCTCATGACCTCCTCGTGGCGTCGACGCCAGCTCCTTCCAAGTGCAGACGCTAATCCTCCGCCGTCGCTGACCCAGTGCTCCCACGCAGCTCTCAGCGTCAACTTAAACACTCTGCTCACACTGATATCCAAGGGTTGAAGCTGTTTTGTTAGCCCTCCAGGAATAACAGCAAGTACCGTGTTCGTCTGCTTCACACGCTGTTTCATAAATATTGTCTGGGTGAGGTGAGGAATACGCGTCCAATGTTCTGTTCTCTGACTGGTTATCGCGACCAGCGTGACCTATAGGGCGGCCGCCATACTATAGTGCCCATGATGCATTGCATTTCCATTTCCGGTGGCCATTTTAAAAAATAGAGTGACTCTCTCACGTAAAATTGTTTTATTACGGTAAATTACTTGAGAATCTACTGGTATATTTTTCATTTATAAGTCGCTCTGGAGTATAGGTCGCACCCCCCGGCCAAAACATGTAAAAAAGTGCGACTTATAGTCCAAAAAATACGGTATCAGAAGAGTTGTC
Source organism: Thalassophryne amazonica (assembly GCF_902500255.1). NCBI lineage: Eukaryota > Metazoa > Chordata > Actinopteri > Batrachoidiformes > Batrachoididae > Thalassophryne > Thalassophryne amazonica. Next base: position 88,173,241 of record NC_047105.1, on the reverse strand, counting down.
CAAGAGCCAAGGACCACTTGTGGAGAGTGTCAGAAAGACCTGGAATTAGCAGGTACAACTGTTTCAAAGAAAACAATAAGTAATGCACTAAACTGCCATGTCCTGTATGCACGCTCACCAAGCAAGACTCCATTGCTGAAGAAAAAGCATGTTAAGGCTTGTTTAAAGTTTGCTGCACAACACTTAGAGAAGCCTGTGAAATACCAAAACTGAACTCTTGGGATGCCATAATACACACAATATATGGCACTGCACGTCAGCCCTAAAACACCACAAAAACAGTGACGTTTGGAGGTGGGATCATCATAGTGTGGGGCTGTTATTCAGCAGATGGAACTGGCAAACATCATATAATTGAAGGAAGGATAAATGGAAAACTGTACACAGGCATTCTTGGTAAAAAAATGTACCAGAATGATGAAAATGAAATGAGGGCGGACATTTCAGCAAGACAATGATCCCAAACACAGCCAAGGAAACTCTCAACTGGTGTCAGAGAATGAAAAAAAAAAGCTGCAAGAATGGCCCAGTCAATCACCTGACTTGAATCCAATAGAAAATCTATGGAAAGATCTGAGTTCATGGAGGAGGTCCACAGAACCTTCAAGATTTGAAGACTGTTTGTGTGGAAGAATAGACCAAAATCACACCTGAGCAATGCATGGAACTAGTTTGTCCATACAGGAGGTGTCTTGAAGCTGTCATTACCAACAAAAACTTTTGTACAATGTATGATATAAATTTCATTGTGTTTTCAACCCTTTTGTCCTGTGTCATTCAATTTTAGTACACATAACTTACTTTCTGTACTTATTTTTGTTGGATTCACTGCATGTGTGGATTACTTGAGTTGTCACAGACATCTGGTGAAAATGTTATGTCAATACCATCTTTAGAAGTATATTTACTGAGAAAAATGGTGACGTGTTCAATCCTTATTTTACCCGCTGTATTAAAACCTCATCCCAACACAACATTATCTTGTTTAAATACATGGACTGTTCTGCATTTTCATCATAATGACATATGGACAGTGATTACGAAAAATGGTTACTACATTTGTGACAGCTTGTTGCTAGTCCTTGGACAGATTTAAATCATGTATTGCCAGAAATATTCATGATCATCCAAATTAATTTCATAAAACTGCCATGTCACGGCAGTGGAAAATGTCTTGAACATTTCAAAAACAGAGGCTGTGGCACATCACAAAATTGGTAAGTTATCTGTTCTTATTAAATTGATGAATGATGCCCAAATTGTCAATTTGTTTTACAGTGCACAGGGTTTATGGACATATCAGATTATCGTCAGCCCTTCAAACTGCTCACTGCAGACCTGTTTTACCAAATTAGGTCTTTGTGTATCACTGCAATGACAAATTGGGGCCTACCGTGATCTGAATTCCTCTAGTGTTCTTTGTTTCCATTGTACTTCAGATTTCTCCCTTATGTTTTTACTTTTTCCATCCTGATCAGTTTTCTTCTTTTTTTCCTTCTTCATCTTCTGGCTGTTCCCTGAGGACTTTTCACAGTAGATAATTAGTCTCCATCTCACTTTGTCTTCTGCATATTCTTCTATTAAACCAACCACATGTCCTCCCTCATCACATCCAAAAACCTCCTCTTTGCTTTTACTCTTCTACTCTTTTCTAGTAGCTGCATCATCAGCATTTTTCTCTAGATATACCCATATTCCTCCTCTGCATGTCTCACCCCACACACCATCCACCATTTGGACACCATCTTGACAGTCTATAGCGCAGAAAGTGAAACACAAAGCACGTGTATTTGGAATGGGTCTGACCCGATATTACAATATACATTCTTCAAATTCAGTTCTCAAAATGAGTAACCATGCAGGAAGAAGACTAGTGAGGGAAGCCACCAAGACTTGAATTTGACTAAAGCAAGTTTAATAACTGTTGCTATAAATGATATTAATACACATTTGACACATTCCAAAATATTGCAATAGAAATCAAATGAAATAAAGACTATAGAAGATTATCAGGGCGGATGGCAGTCACACCAAACATTGGACCCCGCCCCAAAAGGCTTTATCCAAACATGTTTTACTTCTTTGTTCTCTATTTTTGTCTTCTTTTTTTTTTCTTTTTTTTTTACAGAGTTATCAAATTTGGTATCAACAAACATGTAAATTCACTGGTAGTGATATTGACTACTAAATTTGTAACCCTAATAGGGACACAAATAAGCACAATTTACTCTATTTAGATGACATGAGCACTGGGCATGAAAAAACAGTGCTGCTCAATCATTGTTTCTCTTCTAAAATTCTGTTCTGATCACTTATATTCTCTATCCTTGTGAGAACAAGTCAAACCAAATAATTTATTCCTTGCCACCTGTCTCTGACGGTCAATGGTGATGACAACTCACAATTCATTCTGCTAAGAGATCACCCTTACCTGACAGAAAGCTTTGTAAAGTTTACTTTCTGTTACACCTGAGGATTTGTTTTTAAAAAGAAAAATTTACAGGCATTATCTTTTCAGAGAACAATAAACTGTGCCGATTAGCTTGAAAAACAAAAAGCCAAATTGAACAGGAAGCAAATTGGGCAAGTTAAATTACAGGAACTCATCACTCTTCATCACCATCCTCATCAGATGGTCTCCCATTGACATTTCCATTAACTCTTCCAACCAGAGCTAATCTAAAACTATAGGTCAATAATTTCTTTCTCTTTTTGTACCCATTTCAAGGTGATACTCTGTCCACTGTGTGAGATAAACTGCTAAAAAGGAGAAAAAGAGAGATAAGAAAGAGTTGGAAGAAGTGACCAAAGGAGGGAAACTGAGATAGAGACAAAGGATGAGAAGGAGATTGAAAAACAGCAGAAAACAAAAAACTGGAAGAAAGAGACTGAAGAGAGAGAAGTAAATGTGACGGGCTAAGGTAGACAGGCCTAGGGGTCTTCTAATTAAGTGAGGATGGGAGAGGCAGGCTGCCTGGTAAATGACTCTGTCACTTTAGTAAATGGACTTGGTGAGGAGTGAAGAGCCTCACAGGTGGCATTTCCATTAGCAATGCCATACGATGCACCGCCATCCACCCACAGAGCAGCAAAAAAGAGGGAAAGGGGACAAATGCTGCTTTTCTTTATTTGCTCTCACAGCAGTTGCTGTTTGGAAGCAGTGACTGGTAGCTATAGGGAAGGATCTAGACTTTTTTTTTGGTCTTTCTTAAAGGTAAAAAGGGAATTGTGATATTAAACATGAGAACTCTTAATGTGTCACTGGAAAATGCAAAAGCACCCATTTTGTAGCACATTAAATAGCACCAAACGTTACATGCAAAACAGAAAACAAGCATCTGAATGCAGTTCTTTCAAAAACTACTCCATGGACCAACCATCGTCAAATGCTTGGGCCCACGCTGAAAATCTGGTGCAAGACAAACCTTTAATCAGTTTTGATCTTACCAAATTTCTGATATCTTGGGTCACTGGGCTCCTTATGGACATATTTAAAATGCACATTTTGCACATTGGAACAGAATATTTACATTTCTTTTTCTATACTGCTTAATCTATCAGTTGTGACATTTCCAACATTGCACCATAATTTCCCCACAAATCGGAGCGCACCAATTTCCAGTAAAGACCAGAGCAAGTGAACACAGAAAGTGCCCATTTTTTTGACTGATTCACCCAAATTAACTGATCTGAAAAGAAGGAAAGTGGTTCGCACGGGCAGTTTTTGTCATGCTCCACCGTGAAACTCGTGGGAAGGATAAGGTGCTTGGGATCAAGAGATCATACTACAGATTCCCACACAAAGAACCAAAAAGATTACAGCTTTGTAGAAAAGCCATCCCTCAGGACAAATGGACACCAAAGCAGCACAGAAAAATATGTTCTGACCAATTTAAAGGAGGTGAAGTGACAAATCAGTCTACTTAGACTTTCTCCCAGCAAATCGGAAATTATCCCTCACGGATCTCTGACAACATAGTGCACCTTAACAGTTCGCAACATTTTAAATGCAAACCCACTGGATGGGCATACATGCTGTGGCTATAAATAGCTTAACTGCCAACCATATGGGCAAAGAGGTACAGCTTGGGTAAAACAGTGTGAGTCCAGATTGGGATGAACACACCCCATTTAGGGGTTACCAAACAAGCTAACATTGGTTTGGGGGTGACTGTTGTTAATGAAAGCATATTTTGTGGCCTGAGCAGTGATTTTCTTGATGGGAGGTTTTGGTGGGTATTACAAATTATGACCAGATGACTCCCTGAGTAACAGTGACATGTTAAGGTTAGTGTGGAGTGGAGCTAACTTCAGTTAAACTGAGATACCTGCTAACATGTTAATGCTGCTAACATAAATTACACAAAAAATTTGCTCAATGGAAATACCAGAATACACAATTATTAAACGTCAGTGTTTTTGACTTTTTGATTTTACCTTCATAATTTACCTTAAAAAATGTCATTTTTTTCAGCACAACCCCACATGTGTGACTTTACAGTTTTTCTTTCATTCTGAGAATTAAACAGTGACCCGAAATTCACTACAAAAACCAGAAATATGTTTAAAAAACCATTTTTGCCTGAGGCAAACATATAGCCATTGGGTACTGCAAAGACCTGGCGTCCGCACGTCCGTCCGTGTACAGCATAAGTCCAGTTCTATTACTGCCAGAGTCTTCAAATTCACAGAGAACATTCTTCGGACACAGACCTTGGACAAGAACGAAGATGGCTAACCTCAATGCATTTTAAGGGGTTTAAAAACACGCATTCATTTATCTGATCCGTTTCATCCTTGAGTGACAACCAATTAGAGTAGAGCTGCACTGTGATGTCAGTTACTGGTTTCTGCAAAACCACTATGTTTTGTGTGATTATATAAGTTTCTCATATATTATGTAAAAACTGGCGAGAAGTAAACACTTCTGAAACTGAAAATGCTGTTTTTAGAACATATTAACACCTCTGAACTTATTTATAAGACATTTTACGAAGGTTAGCATGGTGACGTCACTTTCTAGTTTAGCGACCTGCTAACCGCTCCCTTTCTGGTATATTATGTAAACACAAGTGAGAAATAAACACTTCTAAAACTGAAAACGCTGTTCTTGTAACCTGATAACACCTCTGGTGTCATTTCTAAGACATTTTGTCAATGTTAGCTTGCATGCTAACTTCGCTAACTGAAAACTTCCTATGGAGTTAAATTTGTCTTATTAATATTATTACGTGGTCTACTAGAAAAGTATCCGAAATTATTATTTTTTTAAAAAACCATATGGATTTGAATCACGTGTGATTGTGTCAGACAAGCTTGAACCCTTGTGCGCATGCGTGAGTTTTTTCATGCCTGTTGGTTGCGTCATTCGCCTGTGAGCAGGCTTTGAGTGAGGTGTGGTCCACCGCTCTCGGCGGATTTTTATTGCGAATAAATGTCTGAACGATTTGGAACTTTACTGCATCAATTTTTTTCCAGAAACTGTGAGAGACCTCCAGGTGGACACCGTTCAAAAATTAATATGGCCTTCAGGGACGATTTTATGGGGATTACACAGATTGAGTGTTACTGCCGCTTTAAGGACTGCCCACAACTCCTGAGAGCGCGGCGCACTCCCAGCCCCCATCGACAGGCTCACACCCCGCCGAAACAACCAGATCATTTCCAACGTGAAGGCTTTGTTGATCCGGGACCTCGTCTGACTTTCACAAAAAGGCAGAAGATGTGGACATCAGCACTTTTTCGGCACATTCCACCGTTACAGGAGTTTTTTTCATGGAAAGAAAAGCGGAGGGAAGCGCCACGGAGCCGTTCATTATGTGGGACAAAACCACCTCGGTGTTGGTCTCACAGGACAGCTTTCAGGTGGATTTCAGACGGATTCCGGTTGCTTTCCAGTCGTGTGAATATCCGACTGTGATTGTGCATGAGCTGGACATGCCCCAAGATGTCCTGTAAGCGTCATCATGGCGTTTCTTTGCGGCATGCAGCTCCGCCGCGACGCGCGGTGGAGCAGCTTCTCTTTCCATGACAAAAACTCCTGTAACAGTTTCACTGCTCTCAGCAGTTGTGGGCAGTCCTTAAAGCGGCAGTAACACTCCTTAATCTGTATAATCCCCATAAAATCGTCCCTGAAAGCCATATTAATTTTTCGAACGGTGTCCACCTGGAGGTCTCTCACAGTTTCTGGGAAAAAATTGATGCAGCAAAGCTCCAAATCGTTCAGACATTTATTCGCAATAAAAATCCGCCGAGAGGGTGGACCACACCACACTCAAAGCCTGCTCACAGGCGAATGACGCAACCGACAGGCATGAAAAAACTCACGCATGCGCACGAGGGTTCAAGCTTGTCTGACGCAATCACACGTGATTCAAATCCATATAGTTTAAAAAAAAAAAAATAAGGTCGGATACTTTTCTAATAGACTTCGTATTGCACAGAGGGTGATCAACAATTATTCCTTGATTTGCACAACATGAACAAATGATGATTTATTTGAAAATGTACAAATTGTACGTAAGACAATAGGATCGTAATAATTAATTAAACAACTGAAAATTATAAATAACACAATGCTCATAAGGCCGAGGGTATTTTAACACTGCGTTATATTTATAACTTAGAATTCAAATATAAATTTCAAAAATATATGTAAAAATGTAGCATAAACAAAGTTATATATAACAATTCACATTAAAAAGCAGGAAATGCTTCATGTGTTTTTTTTGTTTGGTTGTTTTTTTTTTGGCTATTTACATGCAATAAGATGCCACACATATTATATTTGTGGCACTCAAAAACAATTCCTGTCCAATGCACATCAGAAACGCAAAAATTTGTAAATATTCCACCTCAATATCCATGTGTATTTTTCCCTAATTCCTTGTTTTTGTAGCATTTTTATAGGTGTTGGTACAGACTGTCCTGGCTGGGTTAGCGGCCAAAAAAAAAAAAAGAAAAAAAAAGAAAAAAGAAAAAGGTGTTTTGGACTTTGGGGTGGGGTGGGGGGGCACTTGAACTCCTGTGTTCTCCACCCCTGGAGGCTGCTCTGTGTTCCGCAAGTCAGTGCTGGAGCAGAGTTCTGCAGCGCCGTGTCCTGGAGAAGCTGGAACGAGAATTGCGCGGTCCGACCCACTGGGCAGATCTGTGCGCACAGATCATGCATCCACCTGCCCTCGTTCGTCCAGACCAGAACAATAAAGTTCACTTCATCATCAGACTGGTCACGCTCTGGTTCAAACGCAGACGACGCGCTCTACGCTTTGATCACATCTTCATGCAGTTAAAAAAAGGGGGGAAGAGACTTGACATGCGGTTCCAGATGTTTATATATATATATATATATATATATATATATATATATATATATATATAAACATATATAAACATAGCAGTTGTTGCATCTTCTACATACAATAGTTGTCTATTTCCATTTCATTATTACATTTGTGGCTAGCCTTCAACTTCATTGGTGTCAGGCACGTTTGACAAATGAACTCTGTTAAATTGACTGGATTAACTCGATCAGGATGCTTTATATCATTCTTATGTACCAGCATATTCCACTTCAGCTAGATGCTGATTTGAAGGTTTTACAGCAAACGACACAGTTATTGTTGCCTCTATGAGGAGTTCTATTGGTAATGTGGACTTGATGATTTTCTTAGCCTGCCTTTGACAAGAGCACACATCGCGCTTCCAAGATTGATCGTTTCTTGGCACGTCTAGGTGGCAACCTTTTCCAAGATCACGTTCGACCTGAGCATATTTGACACATTCATTATTAGTTATTGCATCCTTCCTTAATGGAATTCCTCCATTCTGCAAGATTTAGAGGTTGTACTTCCCATATGTATGCTCCTATATGTAATATATTCAACTTTTCCTTGAGATTGTCCAAATTTTATGTAAACATATATAAATTGTTAAATTCAGTCAGATGAATGAAGAATAATATAACTTAAATCCCTAGGCTTGATGTCATGATGATGATTATTATTAATTATTTCAATCTTCACTATGTAACCGAAAATCAGACTTTCTGAAATTCAGTTTTAATGACTTCTCATTGCCCACCTGCAGGCCGTGAATCACAATATGGAAACCATTGCCTTAGATCTATGGAATACTTTCAAGATTTAAAATGATGGAAATGCTATTATGATAAGGTGTGTAACTTTGCAAAAACAATGTCGGACTCTGTAGTTTGAAACTGCTGAAATTTGAAACTGCTGGCTAAGGCTAAGCGTAAATTTGGTAAGATTGTAATTCACGTCGGCAGTAATGACACCCGGTTACGCCAACTGGAGGTCACTGAAATTAACACTGAATCGGTGTGTAACTTTGCCAAAACAATGTCAGACTCTGTAGTTTTCTCTGGGCCCCTCCCCAATCGGACCAGGAGTGACATGTTTAGCCGCATGTTCTCCTTGAATTGCTGGCTGTCTGAGTGGTGTCCAAAAAATGAGGTGGGCTTCATAGATAATTGGCAAAGCTTCTGGGGAAAACCTGGTCTTGTTAGGAGAGACGGCATCCATCCCACTTTGGATGGAGCAGCTCTCATTTCTAGAAATCTGGCCAATTTTCTTAAATCCTCCAAACCGTGACTATCCAGGGTTGGGACCAGGAAGCAGAGTTGTAGTCTTACACACCTCTCTGCAGCTTCTCTCCCCCTGCCATCCCCTCATTACCCCATCCCCGTAGAGACGGTGCCTGCTCCCAGACCACCAATAACCAGCAAAAATCTATTTAAGCATAAAAATTCAAAAAGAAAAAATAATATAGCACCTTCAACTGACTAAAACAGTTAAATGTGGTCTATTAAACATTAAGTCTCTCTCTTCTAAGTCCCTGTTAGTAAATGATATAATAATTGATCAACATATTGATTTATTCTGCCTTACAGAAACCTGGTTACAGCAGGATGAATATGTTAGTTTAAATGAGTCAACACCCCCGAGTCACACTAACTGCCAGAACGCTCGTAGCACGGGCCGAGGCAGAGGATTAGCAGCAATCTTCCATTCCAGCTTATTAATTAATCAAAAACCCAGACAGAGCTTTAATTCATTTGAAAGCTTGACTCTTAGTCTTGTCCATCCAAATTGGAAGTCCCAAAAACCAGTTTTATTTGTTGTTATCTATCGTCGTCCTGGTCATTACTATGAGTTTCTCTGTGAATTTTCAGACCTTTTGTCTGACTTAGTGCTTAGCTCAGATAAGATAATCATAGTGGGCGATTTTAACATCCACACAGATGCTGAGAATGACAGCCTCAACACTGCATTTAATCTATTATTAGACTCAATTGGCTTTGCTCAAAATGTAAATGAGTCCACCCACCACTTTAATCATATCTTAGATCTTGTTCTGACTTATGGTATGGAAATTGAAGACTTCTGTCTGATCATTTCTTAATAACATTTACTCTCATGGACTACCCAGCAGTGGGGAATAAGTTTCATTACACTAGAAGTCTTTCAGAAAGCGCTGTAACTAGGTTTAAGGACATGTTTCCTTCTTTATGTTCCCTAATGCCATATACCAACACAGTGCAGAGTAGCTACCTAAACTCTGTAAGTGAGATAAAGTATCTCGTCAATAGTTTTACATCCTCATTGAAGACAACTTTGGATGCTGTAGCTCCTCTGAAAAAGAGAGCTTTAAATCAGAAGTGCCTGACTCCGTGGTATAACTCACAAACTCGCAGCTTAAAGCAGATAACCCGTAAGTTGGAGAGGAAATGGCGTCTCACTAATTTAGAAGATCTTCACTTAGCCTGGAAAAAGAGTCTGTTGCTCTATAAAAAAGCCCTCCGTAAAGCTAGGACATCTTACTACTCATCACTAATTGAAGAAAATAAGAACAACCCCAGGTTTCTTTTCAGCACTGTAGCCAGGCTGACAAAGAGTCAGAGCTCTATTGAGCCGAGTATTCCTTTAATTTTAACTAGTAATGACTTCATGACTTTCTTTGCTAATAAAATTTTACCTATTAGAGAAAAAATTACTCATAACCATCCCAAAGACGTATCGTTATCTTTGGCTGCTTTCAGTGATGCCGGTATTTGGTTAGACTCTTTCTCTCACATTGTTCTGTCTGAGTTATTTTCATTAGTTACTTCATCCAAACCATCAACATGTCTATTAGACCCCATTCCTACCAGGCTGCTCAAGGAAGCCCTACCATTATTTAATGCTTCGATCTTAAATATGATCAATCTATCTTTATTAGTTGGCTATGTACCACAGGCTTTTAAGGTGGCAGTAATTAAACCATTACTTAAAAAGCCATCACTTGACCCAGCTATCTTAGCTAATTCTAGGCCAATCTCCAACCTTCCTTTTCTCTCAAAAATTCTTGAAAGGGTAGTTGTAAAACAGCTAACTGATCATCTGCAGAGGAATGGTCTATTTGAAGAGTTTCAGTCAGGTTTTAGAATTCATCATAGTACAGAAACAGCATTAGTGAAGGTTACAAATGATCTTCTTATGGGCTCAGACAGTGGACTCATCTCTGTGCTTGTTCTGTTAGACCTCAGTGCTGCTTTTGATACTGTTGACCATAAAATTTTATTACAGAGATTAGAGCATGCCGTAGGTATTAAAGGCACTGCACTGCGGTGGTTTGAATCATATTTATCTAATAGATTACAATTTGTTCATGTAAATGGGGAATCTTCTTCACAGACTAAGGTTAATTATGGAGTTCCACAAGGTTCTGTGCTAGGACCAATTTTATTCACTTTATACATGCTTCCCTTAGGCAGTATTATTGCTTAAATTTTCATTGTTACGCAGATGATACCCAGCTTTATCTATCCATGAAGCCAGAGGACACACACCAATTAGCTAAACTGCAGGATTGTCTTACAGACATAAAGACATGGATGACCTCTAATTTCCTGCTTTTAAACTCAGATAAAACTGAAGTTATTGTACTTGGCCCCACAAATCTTAGAAACATGGTGCCTAACCAGATCCTTACTCTGGATGGCATTACCCTGACCTCTAGTAATACTGTGAGAAATCTTGGAGTCATTTTTGATCAGGATATGTCATTCAAAGCGCATATTAAACAAATATGTAGGACTGCGTTTTTGCATTTACGCAATATCTCTAAAATTAGAAAGGTCTTGTCTCAGAGTGATGCTGAAAAACTAATTCATGCATTTATTTCCTCTAGGCTGGACTATTGTAATTCATTATTATCAGGTTGTCCTAAAAGTTCCCTGAAAAGCCTTCAGTTAATTCAAAATGCTAGAGTACTAACGGGGACTAGAAGGAGAGAGCATATCTCACCCATATTGGCCTCTCTTCATTGGCTTCCTGTTAATTCTAGAATAGAATTTAAAATTCTTCTTTTTACTTATAAGGTTTTGAATAATCAGGTCCCATCTTATCTTAGGGACCTCATAGTACCATATCACCCCAATAGAGCGCTTCGCTCTCAGACTGCAGGCTTACTTGTAGTTCCTAGGGTTTGTAAGAGTAGAATGGGAGGCAGAGCCTTCAGCTTTCAGGCTCCTCTCCCGTGGAACCAGCTCCCAATTCGGATCAGGGAGACAGACACCCTCTCTACTTTTAAGATTAGGCTTAAAACGTTCCTTTTTGCTAAAGCTTATAGTTAGGGCTGGATCAGGTGACTCTGAACCATCCCTTAGTTATGCTGCTATAGACTTAGACTGCTGGGGGGTTCCCATGATGCAATGAGTGTTTCTTTCTTTCTCTTTTTGCTCTGTATGCACCACTCTGCATTTAATCATTAGTGATTGATCTCTGCTCCCCTCCACAGCATGTCTTTTTCCTGGTTCTCTCACTCAGCCCCAACCAGTCCCAGCAGAAGACTGCCCCTCCCTGAGCCTGGTTCTGCTGGAGGTTTCTTCCTGTTAAAAGGGAGTTTTTCCTTCCCACTGTCGCCAAGTGCTTGCTCACAGGGGGTCGTTTTGACCGTTGGGGTTTTTCCGTAATTATTGTATGGCCTTGCCTTACAATATAAAGTGCCTTGGGGCAACTGTTTGTTGTGATTTGGCGCTATATAAATAAAATTGATTGATTGATTGATAAGAGGAAAAAAAAAACTATATTGTCACAATTCCACAAAAACTTTCAAATACACTAATAAATATAACAACCTGCACTTCTGGTCAAATTGGTTTGTGATGTATGTGCAGTTGTATGCAGAAGTTTGGGCACCCTGATAATTTTCATGATTTTCCTTTATAAATCATTGGTTGTCTGGATCCGAAATTTCAGTTAAATATATCATATAGCAGACAAACACTGATATTTGAGAAGTGAAATGAAGTTTATAGGATTTACAGAAAGTGTTAAATAATTCTTTAAACAAAATTAGGCAGGTGCATAAACCTGGGCACCCCAACAGAAAAAAACACATCAATATTTAGTAGATCCCCCTTTTGCAGAAATAGCAGCCTCTAAACACTTCTTGTAGCTTCCAATGAGAGCCTGGATTCTGGTTGAAGGTATTTTGGACCATTCTTCTTGACAAAACATCTCAGGTTTGTTGGTTTCCGAGCATGGACAGCCCACTTAAAATCCCACCACAGATTTTCAATAATATTCAGGTCTGGGGACTGAGATGGCCATTCCAGAACATTGTACTTGTTCCTCTGCATGAATGCCTTAGTAGATTTTGAGCAGTGTTTAGGGTCATTGTCTTGCTGAAAGATCCAGCCCTGGCGCAACTTCAACTCTGTCAATGATTCATGAACATTGTTCTCAAGAATCTGCTGATATTGACTGGAATCCATGTGACCCTCAACTTTAACAAGATTCCCAGTATCTGCACTGGCCACACAGCCACACAGCATGATGGAACCACCTCCAAATTTTACAGTAGGTAGCAAGCGTTTTTCTGGGAATGCTGTGTTCTTTTTCAGCCATGCATACCACCCCTTGTTATGTCCAAATAACTCAATTTTTGTTTCATCAGTCCACAGCACCTTATTCCAAAATGAAGCTGGCTTGTCCAAATGTGCTGTGGCATACCTCAAGCGACTCTGTTTGTAGCATGTACGCAGAAAAGGCTTCCTCTGCATTACAAAATCATACAGCATCTCCTTGTGCAAAGTGCACTGTATAGTTGAACGATGCACACAAGATGCATCGTTAAGATCTGCAGCAAGATTATGTTGTAGAGCTTTGGAGCAGGTCTGTGGGTTGACTATGACTGTTCTCACCATCCTTCGCTTCAACTTATCTGAGATTTTTCTTGGCCTGCCACTATGGGCCTTAACTAGTGCCTGCGGTCTCCCATTTCCTCACTATGTTCCTCACAGTGGAAACTGACAGCTGAAATCTCTGAAATAGCTTTTTGTATCCTTCCCCTAAATCATGATGTTGAACAATCTTTGTTTTCAGGTCCTCTGAGAGTTGTTTAGAGGCTCCCATATTGCCACTCATTAGGAGAGATGCAAAGAGGGGAAAGATTTGCAAATAGCCACAATAAAAACACTTTTTCATGATTGGATTCACCTGTGGATGGAGGAGGACAAGGGTCGATGAGCTTACAAAACCAATTTTGTGTTCCAATAATTAGTGCTAAATGTATTCAAATTAATAAAACGATAAGGGTGTCCAAATTTATGAACATGATAAAAACAAACACCAAACTCACCTGCCATTCCACTTTTCTATCCAGCATTTTCTCATCTGATTTTTCACACTAGATGTGACTAGACCCGCTGTGTATAAATATGCAACAAAACTGTACTCAAATTTAAAACAATTCTCTGTTCTGTCATGCATGAACAACACTGTTCTACCCGCTGTGGCTTGTTGTTAAGGCGAGCGACTGAACGCATCATTCACACCAGCTCCACCGCCTGGTCCCGCTTTTAATTGGCGCCATTCCATGACAATCAGTAGCGGCCACATCTTTCTGCCCCAATCACTGTCAGGCAACAGGAGGACCAATTGTACAGTCGGCTGATAGTGATTGAGAAGAAAGCAGAGGAGGGGGAGATGGCGGAAAGTGAAACCATTAACCTCCTTATCCATCTTGCCCTCTTTTCTAACCCTATCAGTAATCTCTATCACGTCATCCTTTGGGAATAGACAACAGCGTAAAATAGAGTTGAGAGAAAAGCAAAGCTATCTTGTGACAGCTAGACTTCCATTAGTGCCGATAGCATCGTGCTCAAGACAAGTGTCTGCTCACACTTTTCTGATGGTGCATGCAAGCACGCTTGTGTAAAGGCAAAGAACTCGAAAGGAAAATGACAAAGTCAGGAACCACAACAATGACCAAAACAACTAATGATGAAATTTTGGTCTGTATCTTCAAATACTGCCACTGATGGCTTATTTTTCTGTCTATTACAACATGACAGAATTAGAATCAATTCTGAGAGAAGTAAGAAGAATTGAACTTGAGAGGAGAAAGAGGACTTCTTAATATCAGCCCCCCAAATTTTTTTAGGCTTTCATTTTTTATTTAATAATGGTGCAGGAACAGCAACAACCACCGGTCAAAATCAAGTCATGTCAGGACAGTCCATGTCCATGCAGTGGTGCTGCATGCTCCTACCTATCATTAAGGAGCAGTCCTGGATCTGGATTAACAACTGCTTTGGAAGGCAGGTACGTAACCATATTATACCCACACGTGCTGTCGTACTATAGGGGTATCCCATTGGTCTTGTCCAGTCACTGTGGTCCTCAGCACCAAGGTACCTGTGTGCTAGATTGTGCTCAGGAAATTGCACCACATAATTATAGTGTCTCAGCTAATGTGACAACATGGAAGCACTATGGTTTACCTTGGGTTCTAAATGTAACCCATCATTTGACACAAATGCATTCATCAAACAAGTCACCAGCTATCTTCAACATAACTATGTCAGAGAATGACTGATTTTTAAAACATTAAAAATATTTCGAGCACTCTCACAATTTGTTGATACAAAAAACTTCTATAGGTTTTAACAGACAACAAACACAGACATCTACATATGTATACACAAGTGCATGTGATTAACAGACGTGGGTGAGGTCACCATCTCTTCTCTTCTAGTGTGACCTATCACAGTAACTACTTCTGTTGGACAATATATTGCCCCATAAATAACTGCAATAAATGATTGTAATTATTGCAATTTTAAGACAGTTTTATACCACTAATCTTTTTTATGAACCAAATGCTTTATTCAAATTTAAGGCTCCACATTACCATGTCCCTGGTATCTCCTTCACATTTCAACCCATTAATCCAGTTTTGAAACAGAGTAGAAAAATAAAATAAACAAAATGAAAAACAAGAACATTGCTGGAGTGGTAGTGTAGTCTCTGAATACGGGTACCATGTGTTCTCTTTACAATTTAGAAAAATAAATAATCATGATATTATCGAAGAAGGAGCAATATTTTGACATACCATTAAATAAACAAAATAAAACATTGCATTAACACAAAATTTAACACTCTATAGGGTCAGGTCTAAATGTATGATCAGTGAGTTCCACCTTTTCTTAAAGTAGACCTGCATTGAAATAAATGCAGTCAGATCTATGGACCAAAAAATGACTTATATTTACACATAAGATCCTTCTGAATGTAGTAAAGTAAATCTGCAAGCCCAGATCTGTCATTCAACGGAGAAATCTTCATTTGAAAATGAAAAATTTACAGCTAACATTTAGCCCTCCGCAAATTGTCCCTCTCATCATGGACGCTGCCGAGACGTCACGGACAAGACCCTCTCCCAGCATGCATTGCGCCAATTGTAATTTGTGGATTTACGTCAGTTTGAATCTGTACCTTTTTCTTGTCTTATACGGAAGGATCTACTTTTTAAAACTTCATATTGTCTTGCAGTACGCTTGGTGAGTACATATTTCTTTTATTTGTGCTTGAAAATTATTTTTGTGGACTTTTTCATACGCCCGCTTGATTGAGTGGTGTCGCATTGAAAATCTACTGTCTTTCACCTCCGGTGTACCGTCGCAGGCTACGGAGGCGAAACCAGCAAAGAATTCAAGTCATTAAAAATATATAAACCTCTCTCAGCGGCCACGGAGCTCTGCGGCTCCGATTACCGAGACGTGCGGCGCTGCGGATTTTGCAGCAAGAAGTCTGTCCTTGCGAGCAACAGGTGTCACAGCGCGCACTGAATTTAAACGGCGAGCGTAGTCTCTGGACTTGTGCCAAGTTGGCTGCAACTCCATTCAGTAGACAGAGAGGTGGTGCTGGCTGCACAGCAGACATGGGGGTGTGAGTGAAGCGGGGGAATTTAATGAGCGCATGCACTCGGTAAGCGTATCGCAGCCGGGAAAGCAGGCCGACTGGGTGACTGTGAGGAGGAAGCATAGCCCTAAACAGAAGCCCCGTGTATACCGCCAACCCGTTCACATTTCTAACCGTTTTTCGCCACTCGACGACACACCCGCCGAGGATCAAACTCTGGTTATTGGCGACTCTGTTTTGTCCAAAAAATGAGGTGGGCTTCATAGATAATTGGCAAAGCTTCTGGGGAAAACCTGGTCTTGTTAGGAGAGACGGCATCCATCCCACTTTGGATGGAACAGCTCTCATTTCTAGAAATCTGGCCAATTTTCTTAAATCCTCCAAACCGTGACTATCCAGGGTTGGGACCAGGAAGCAGAGTTGTAGTCTTACACACCTCTCTGCAGCTTCTCTCCCCCTGCCATCCCCTCATTACCCCATCCCCGTAGAGACGGTGCCTGCTCCCAGACTACCAATAACCAGCAAAAATCTACTTAAGCATAAAATAAAAATACTTGGCCCCACAAATCTTAGAAACATGGTGTCTAACCAGATCCTTACTCTGGATGGCATTACCCTGACCTCTAGTAATACTGTGAGAAATCTTGGAGTCATTTTTGATCAGGATATGTCATTCAAAGCGCATATTAAACAAATATGTAAGACTGTTTTTTTGCATTTATGCAATATCTCTAAAATTAGAAAGGTCTTGTCTCAGAGTGATGCTGAAAAACTAATTCATGCATTTATTTCCTCTAGGTTGGACTATTGTAATTCATTATTATCAGGTTGTCCTAAAAGTTCCCTGAAAAGCCTTCAGTTAATTCAAAATGCTGCAGCTAGAGTACTGACGGGGACTAGAAGGAGAGAGCATATCTCACCCGTATTGGCCTCTCTTCATTGGCTTCCTGTTAATTCTAGAATAGAATTTAAAATTCTTCTTCTTACTTATAAGGTTTTGAATAATCAGGTCCCTTCTTATCTTAGGGACCTCATAGTACCATATCACCCCAATAGAGCGCTTCGCTCTCAGACTGCAGGCTTACTTGTAGTTCCTAGGGTTTGTAAGAGTAGAATGGGAGGCAGAGCCTTCAGCT
Organism: Thalassophryne amazonica; assembly: GCF_902500255.1. Taxonomy (NCBI): domain Eukaryota; kingdom Metazoa; phylum Chordata; class Actinopteri; order Batrachoidiformes; family Batrachoididae; genus Thalassophryne; species Thalassophryne amazonica. The sequence goes on along the minus strand of NC_047105.1, from coordinate 88,155,897 downwards.
TTCAGGCTCCTCTCCTGTGGAACCAGCTCCCAATTCGGATCAGGGAGACAGACACCCTCTCTACTTTTAAGATTAGGCTTAAAACTTTCCTTTTTGCTAAAGCTTATAGTTAGGGGTGGATCAGGTGACCCTGAACCATCCCTTAGTTATGCTGCTATAGACTTAGACTGCTGGGGGGTTCCCATAATGCACTGAGTGTTTCTTTCTCTTTTTGCTCTGTATGCACCACTCTGCATTTAATCATTAGTGACTGATCTCTGCTCCCCTCCACAGCATGTCTTTTTCCTGGTTCTCTCCCTCAGCCCCAACCAGTCCCAGCAGAAGACTGCCCCTCCCTGAGCCTGGTTCTGCTGGAGGTTTCTTCCTGTTAAAAGGGAGTTTTTCCTTCCCACTGTCGCCAAGTGCTTGCTCACAGGGGGTCGTTTTGACCATTGGGGTTTTTACGTAATTATTGTATGGCCTTGCCTTACAATATAAAGCGCCTTGGGGCAACTGTTTGTTGTGATTTGGCGCTATATAAATAAAATTGACTGATTGATTGATTGACAAGGGTCTTATAAATACATATCAGCTATTTCTTTTCTGAAATCTGACCACATTTATTTCAATGCGGGTCTCCTTTAAATAAGTCAACTGTAAGGTTTAGTTCAGCGGTTACCTTCTCTATAACATAAACCTTCACTGTTCTCTCTTTCCATTGGTTTACTGTAGGTGGTAAAGGTTTATACCAGGATACAGTGATCATTTTTTAGCCACCAGTATAAGAACCCTAAATACGTACAATTTTTCTTTGCTTAGTAAGTCACCCGAGATCACTCCGAGGACAAAGGAAAGGGGTTCAAATCAATATAAATATTTAAAATTTTTGATATTTCCTTCCCAATTCCCTCTCAAAATGCTTTGAGCTTTGCACAAGCCCAGAAAATGTGTGTGTGGTCCTCAATTTGGGAGCATTGTCTCCAACACAAATTAGTTTTAGTCTTATCAAATTTAGAAATTATAAATGGAGTTCGAAAGTATCTCATGTTCACTTTCCAAAAAAATTCTTTCCACGTTGGACTGTTTGTTAATTTGTGTCCACTCTCACACACTAACTCCCATTCTTTATCGTCAATTACAACATTCATTTCTAATTCCCACTTCTCCCTTACCCCAAGAGCACTCCCCAACATTGTAGATTGTAAGCATTTGTACAAGTTTGAAACTATCTTATCATATTTACTTTCTTTAGTGATCGTCATGAAAAACAATTCCAATTCATTAGCCTGCAACCTAAGAAGGGACCATTGTTTATGAAACATCAGATAACTTCTCAGCTACAAGTACCTGTAAAAATCTGTTGAAGTCAGCCCATGTTTCTCCTTAATCTGACTAAAAGATTTTAAAGTCTCCCCTTCAAACAAATCATCACTGAAAATGAGATTTATATTTTCCCATTGTCGGAACCCCGAATCGTATTGTCGCGGTAAAAAGTCAATTATATTCGAGATTTTCACTGCCCATGATATGGACTGGGGGGGCTTTAATATTTTTTCTAATAGTACCTAGGGCCTTTTGGGTGCATTTCATCTGTACATTTGCAATCTTATACTTGTTCCATATCTCCTCGGAGGTGAATGCAAGGGCCAGCAGTGGGAATTTGGGGCATGAGCTTTGCTCTAAACTCACCCATGTTGTTTCTTTACTCCATTTTAAACCATTCCACCACCCCATGTAGTTGTGCTGCCCAGTAGTACAGTTTCAAATTTGGTAGGTTAAGGCCTCCAGAAGCTTTACTACTGATTACCTGTGTGAGATTGATCCTGGCCATTTTTTTCTGCCAAATAAAAACGGAAATCATTTTATGCATTTTTGCAAAATTGGATGCTGGGATCCAAATAGGAAGCAACATAAATAAATAAAGCAATCTGGGAAGAACATTAATTCTGACTGTTTCAATTCTCCCAAAAAGGGATAATGGTAATATTTCCCATTTTTCTAAATCTTTCTGAATTTGAGCCAATAGTTTCCCATAATTTGCTTTAAACATTTGAAAAATATTCTTTGTGATAATGACTCCAAAATATCTGAATCCGTTAGGTGACCAATTAAATTTGACTTTCTCAGACAGTTATGCAGGCCAATTCCCCTTTATCATCATAGCTTCTGGTTTTGATTCACTTACTTTATATCCTGACACAACACTAAAATCTTGCAGACACTTCAAAAGTTTAGGTATAGTAACTATTGGGTCCCTAATATATAATATGACATCATCGGAATATAGTGACAATTTGTGTGTCCTAATGTTATCTGATATGCCTAAAATTAACGGGTCATTCCCGATCAGTTCTGCTGACAAGCAACATCCTTGACGTGTGCCCCTTCTCAAGGGAAAACTTTCTGACAAATAGCCATTCACACGTACTCTGGATGTTAGACTGGAACATAACGCATCAAACCAGTCAATAAAACTGTTATCAAAACCCATATTCTCTAGGGCAAGCTTCAGGAACATCCAGTCCACCCGATTAAATGCTTTCTCGGCATCAAGACCAAGAAGCATTGATGGGTGTGGATTATGTTGAGCAGCAGTTATTATATTCAGTTATTATATTGATTCCTAATCTTTTTGGTATAAATCCCATCTGATCGGGGTTTATGAGTTTATCAACAATCATTTGTAATCTTCTAGCCATGATTGCACTCCAAATTTTAACATCATTACACAATAAACTCATTGGCCTGTAGGAGGCGCATTGTGTAGGGTCCTTGCCCTATTTGTGTAACACTGAAATTATGGCTTTGGCCCATGTGTTGGGGGGGGGTGTATGGCCCTTAAGGCATAATTAGACACTATCTAGAATAGGAATAAGTTCTGCCGCAAAGCATTTATAAAATTCCCCAGGAAACCCATCCACACCAGGTGATGTGTTGCTTTTAAGTTTCTTTATCACAAATTTGATTTATTCTTTGGAATATTCCCCACTAAAGCTTTAGCTTTGTTTTTGTTCAATTTATTAAGATTAAGTTGTTGAAAGAATTTATGATTTTTTTTCTTTTTTATTGGGGGTAGTATCAGATTCATATAATTTTTCATAATATTTAGAAAATGCGTTTGCTACTTCCCTGGGATGAGAGACCAAATTATTTGATGATAGGCATGCACCTTTTTGAACTATTTGACTTGCCTGGGATTTTCTTAATTGAAATGCCAATACCCTGCTGACTTTGTTTCTGTGTTCATAGTATTTTTGATTGGCAAAACTTAAAGCACCCTCTGCCTTGTACGTCAGTAAGTCATTCAGGTCCTGTCTGCATTTTTTCAGTTTCTGTAATACTAAGTTATTTAGTCTTTTGTGGTCACTTTGTAATGCCCTTATCTGTTCTTCTAATTTGGTTTGTTTTATCACATGTTCTTTTTTCATTTTTGAAGAAAAAGAAATTATTTTGCCCCTCAAGAATGCCTTAGCTGTATCCCATAAGATAGATGGGGAAATCATGTCTTTATCATTGGTATCTAAAAAGTATGTTAGTTCATCTTTGATATATTGAGCCATCTCAGGATTGTCTAGAAGTGATACATTTCCATAGTTTTAAAGTTTTCTCTTGATCCAAATTTAAAGACATTAGCACAGGCCCATGATCTGAAAGTGCCTGACGTCCAATATGACAATCAACTACTCTGTGGGCCTCTTGTTTGGAAACATAAAATAAGTCATTTCTTGAATGACTTTTATGCACCCTTTGAAAATGTGTGTGATCCATAACCTTCTGATTTTTTGTGGCCATATATCAACAAGCCCCAGCTCCTCTAACATACGTTATAGTGCTTTCGATTTGGATGACTGTGTTTTTTGTTTTCCCAATTGGTAATTTGTCGGTGTATTGATTTAGGACACAATTAAAGTCCCCGCACAAAATAATTGTTCCCATAGAATTACCTGGGAGAATTTGGGCTATCTCTTTAAAAAAAAACGGGTCGTCCTCAATCGGAGCATAAACATTCATTATTGTAATAGTATTTCCTCCAACTGAACCCATTACAAATATCCAGCAGCCACTTTTATCTTGTATAATTTTTTCTGCAGCAAAACCTAGAGATTTATGACATAATATGGCTACACCCCTTTTTTAAAACATCCATACGATGCACTAAATACCTGTCCCACCCACTCCCTCTTTAATTTAGCATGTTCTTCTTCATTTAAATGAGTTTCTTGTAGAAATAACAAACAATAGTACAATTAAACCTTTTTAACTGAGTTAGAATTTTTTTTCGTCTTTATAGCATGATTTATACCATTTATATTATAATTAACAATTTTCAAAGTTGTCATTGTTGGATATAAACAACCCTTATTTTATTTCCCTTCAAACATATCTTGGTACCTTTACAAAAAAAGACATTCAACAATAGTTTGCCGAGGAACACTAAACAGAATGAACACAAAACTAAACCTTTATCTTCAAAGAACTTCAAAATAATAGCATGTGCCACCCAACTGAACGTAACAGGCAGCACAAGTCTGATGTAAAATGGGCAGGGAGACCACTCTCCCTGGAGAAGGTACACACAATGTGTATGCAGCAGTCCACAAAGTCTCCACCTCTGCTGCTTTGAATGCCTTGGGTAGTGAGAAAACACTCACCAACTTACACCCTGACCCACAGTTTCAACCTACTTATAGAATAATATCTGCATGTCCTTAGGGATGGGTTTCGAGAACCGGTTTCTTTCGGGTATATTAAGAAAGGATTCAATCCACCGACATCAATAACCTTTTTACTTAACGATTCCCTTATCGGTCCTTCAGAGTGGCTGTTGTTTTTGGGGGTGTTTGTCAGGAAAATGATCATTTCTCTACATTGATTACAGACCCTGCAGATCTGTAATCAACTTTTTTGCAGCGCGGCTTTGCTTTGAACCTTGAACCAATTGAAGCAGTGCTTCGATCTATTGCTTCTTTGATTCATTGTTTTATTTTGCTTTAATTTAATTTTTCCCTGCTATAACCATAAAGAGCATATGTCTGTGAGTAATATTTGCCTTTTTTATGTTAAACAGACCTGTTATGGTCTTCTGAAACAGTTGGTAGATGTATTTTATAACTTAAAAAAGGGGCCGATGCTAACACGTTAGCATGTCTATGGCATTTTCAATGTTAACGTTAGCATTAAGCTGTTGCAGCTGTCAGCACGTTTGTGTTTGTTTTCTGTAATGGCTCAGCGTTTGTTGTCGTAAAAGAGTCACATGTATTACAAATTGTAATGTTTTTTAAATTTATTTTTGTTTATATAATAATAATAATAATAATAGCAACAACAACAATAATAGCAATAATAACTAATAATGCTACAATACAATTTTAGAGAGAGACAAAAAGAACCTGATTAAAAACACAACAGAAAATATAAAACCACGGCTCTCTGCCGAGTAAAGTTAGAACGATAGAGTCCAGTCGGAATAAATAACTTCAAAGAGAAATGCCGTTTAAATCAAATGGCAGCTCTTTCCAAATGTTGTAATACAAACTGCAATTGATCAAAATGTTTTTTCCTCCCAAAATGAGACACCCTGGGCTGACGTGCAGCAAGCTGGCTGAGCTCAGCTCAGAGGTACGGAGAGACATTCATGCCAAAATGACTGAAAGGAAATGCTTTTGACAAAAACTACAGATTTTAATTATTTTTATTTATGTCCAGAGAGCAAGGATACAGTGACCAATTTCATATTTAATTTACTTTAAGATTCAATAAAATACATAGAAAACCTGTAAAGCCTACTTTTAGTACACAGAAAATTCACAAGAGGTATCAATAAGGGATCGATAAAGAATCGGATAGATAAGCAGAATTGATAATGGCATCGATATCGATAAAATCTTATCAATACCCATCCCTACATGTCTTTATATTGTATATTCTACAATTTTCCGCCACTGATGACAATGATTAGTCCTCTTCCTCCACAGGTTAGACCGCAAAGTTTAAAAAGGCTCTGATTTCCATGGTTTTCAACATCTGTCCATCCTTCTCTCTTCTTCCCTGGATCTGCCATCTGTCACGTAGCAACTCTCTCCAAACCGTCCCATTCAACCACCGCTATGAAAATACCCAACTCTCTCAAAGTAGACTGGGCCTCAACAAGGGAGGGGAAGGTTTTGATACCTATGTCCAAAAACAACTTGAGTTGAGCCGGGTATGGTGACTGTGCCTTGATGTTGTGCTCCTAGAGTTTTTTAAATCACTTCACGCACTTGCTTCCGTTTTCTTTGCACCTCAGGAGAGTAGTCCTGGTCAAAATAAACTTTGTTCCCCTGAAACTGTACATCTCGTTGATTCCATGCCTGCTGTAGCACCGCTTGTTTGACATTGAAGTCCAGAAAGCAAACTATTATGTAGGCGCTGTCGGCCTTGGTTTTGGGATTGTCGCTCTGTGAGCCCTCTCAATGCGAATGTCTAAGTCATCAGGCAACTTTAGATTTAAAAAACAGTGATGAATGGGATCATCTCTCTTCCTTCAGACTCCTCAATTATCCTGTACAGTCTGATGTTTCTGCACATTCTGTTCTTGAGGTTGTCTGGTTTGGCAAGTTAGCTTTGCTTCTTTTTTAACTAAGTATGCTAACACTCTGTTGCCGTATACCTCAGTCTTCAGTGTTACTCACTCTGGTTTCTGCAGTGGTCAATCTCTCCTCAAGCGAGTCAATTCTTCTCTTAATTTCCCCAACTGATGCCTCCATCCGCGTCTGAGTCTCAATTATCCCTCGTTGTGCTTTTCCAGATTCTTCTCGAAACTTACGGAGCTCCGTTAGCATTAGCATCTCACTCCCGGCGTCACTTTGAGCTAAGTTAGCATCTAGTGTTAGCTGTTGTTGAACAGTCTTCATATTGTCGCCTTTCCCCACTTCTGTGTCTCTTCTGGTCGTCTTCTGTGAGTCATTATCGTAATCCTTAGTACACGTGTACGTGGAGTATTATTGTTAGAAGCAGTTTTAGGTAAGTTGGTCAGAGCGCACCTTCCAATCGTCTTCACTCAGACATACCGGTAGCACAAGTCTTACACCACGAATCTAATGATAATAGTATAATAATAACAATGCAAGTACAGCTGAGGAGCTGTTGCTTCTTTCAAGTGCTGCCATTAGGGGACACTAGAGCAGACCATTCATTTCCACTTCACCCTGTCCTCTGCATTTTCCTCTCTCACACCAGCCACCTGCATGTTCACCCTCAACACATCCATAAGCCTCCTTTTTTGGCCTTCCTCTTCTCCTGGCTGACATCTCAATCCAGAGCATTCTTCTCCCTATATACCCTGGGTCCCTGCTCTGGGAATGTCCAAACCATCACAGTCTTACCTCTCTGACTGTCTCTAAACCTGTGTTAACCAACTGATATGTTCATTCCTAATCCTGTCCAGTGTCATCATTACCAAAGAAAATCACAGCATCTTCAGCTCTGGCTCCTGTCTTATTTCTAAGCTGTATAACATAGCTGGTCTCACTACTGTCTTGTAAACATTCCGCATTACTCTTGCAGATATCCTTCTATCACAAATCACTCCTGCCACCTTTCTCCATCCACTCCATCCTGCACTCTCCTTTTTATCTCTCTACCACACTCTCCATTACTTTGGATAGCTGACCCTAACTATTAAAACTTATACCACCTCTAATGCACTCTCACCTGGCCCGCATTCACACACATTCACTAATCCCTAAGGCAGGGGTGGCCAAGTTCGGTCCTCGAGAGCCACATTCCTGACACTCTTAGTTGTCTCCCTGCTCCAACACACCTGAATCCAATGAAAGACTCGTTAGCAGACTTTTAATGAGCCTTTCATTGGATTCAGGTGTGTTGGAGCACGGAGACAACTAAGAGTGTCAGGAATGTGGCTCTCGAGGACCGAACTTGGCCACCCCTGCCCTAAGGGAATTAATGAAGTACAAATTATTAAATTTTTGGCTCATGAAAAGGTTCAGCCTAAGCTACATAAATGTGGCGCAGCATCAGGTCGTTACATTTTCAGCGGCGTCATGCCGATTTTCAAGTTTAGGTTTGCAGCCACGCAGAGTGATTTCTCTCGTCTCCATTGCTTTCCTGTGTAAGCTCGTAAAGCAGGCATCTCCCAATGATTCAATGTGCAAGACACGCATGTCATTGGTCAGATTAACTGTCATGCAAAAAATAAAACACTGTTATTCGTGGAGACTCAGAAAGCAGGCATCTCACAATGGTTCAACATGAAAGACTGGCATGTCATTGGTCTGTTTAACTGTCACACAAAATACAAGAATCATCAGGAGATGACATCCCCGGTCCACACAAATCAGTAACACAAAGTGTTGGGGATCGCCCATGTACACCCTTATGCTACATATGAATGAAATTGACTGAGTCATGACCATATAACGTACAATATGTACAGTGAGGAAAATAAATATTTGAACACCCTGCGGTTTTGAAAGTTTTCCCACTTAGAAATCATGGAGGGGTCTGAAATTTTCATCTTAGGTGCATGTCCACTGTGAGAGACATAATCTAAAAAAAAAAATAAAAATCCGCAAATCACAATGTATGATTTTTTAATAATTTATTTGTATGTTACTGCTGCAAATAAGTATTTGAACACCTGTGAAAAGCAATGTTAATATTTGGTACAGTAGCCTTTGTTTGCAATTACAGATGTCAAACATTTCCTGTAGTTTTTCACCAGGTTTGCACACACTGTAGCAGGGATTTTGGTCCACTCCTCCATACAGATCTTCTCTAGATCTTTCAAGTTTGGAGTTTCAGCTCCCTCCAAAGATTTTCTATTGAGTTCAGGTCTGGAGACTGGCCAGGCCACTCCAGGACCTTGAAATGCTTCTTACGGAGCCCCTCCTTAGTTGCCCTGGCTGTGTGTTTGGGGTCACTGTCATGCTGGAAGACCCAGCCATGACCCATCTTCAATGCTCTTACTGAGGGAAGGAGGTTGTTTGCCAAAATCTCGCAATACATGACCCCATCCATCCTCCCTTCAATATGGTGCAGTCGTCCTGTCCCCTTTGCAGAAGAGCACCCCCAGAGTATGATGTTTCCACCCCCAAGCTTCACGGTTGGGATGGTTTTCTTGGGGTTGTTCTCATCCTCTAAACATGGTAAGTGGAGTTGATTCCAAAAAGCTCTATTCTGGTCTCATCTGACCATATGACCTTCTCCCATGCCTCCTCTGGATCATCCAGATGGTCACTGGTGAACTTCAAATGGGACTGGACATGTGCTGGCTTGAGCAGGGGACCCTTGCTGCCCTGCAGGATTTTAAACCATGACAGCATCATGTGTTACTAATGTCATCTTTGTGACTGTGGTCCCAGCTCTCTTCAGGTCATTGACCAGGTCCTCCCGTGTAGTTCTGAGCTTTCTGAGAATCATCCTTACCCCACAAAGTGAGATCTTGCATGGAATCCCAGACCGAGGGAGATTGACAGTCATCTTGTTTCTTTCACTTTCTAATAAATAATCATAAAAGTTGTCTTCTACCAAGCTGCTTGCCTGTTGTCCTGTAGTCCATCCTAGCCTTGTGCAGGTCTACAGTTTTGTCCCTGGTGTCCTTAGACAGCTCTTTGGTCTTGGCTATGGTGGACAGGTTGGAGTGTGATTGACTGAGTGTGTGAACAGGTGTCTTTTATACAGGTAACAAGTTCAAACAGGTGCAATTAATACAGGTAAAGAGTGCAGAATAAGAGGGCTTCTTAAATACAAATGAACAGGTCTGTGTGAGCCAGAATTCTTGCTGGTTGGTAGGTGTTCAAATACTTATTTGCAGCAGTAACATACAAATAAATTATTAAAAAATCATACATTGTGATTTCTGGATTTTTTTTTTTTTTTAGAATTATGTCTCTCACAGTGGACATGCACCTAAGATGAAAATTTCAGACCCCTCCATGATTTCTAAGTGGCAGAACTTGCAAAACCGCAGGGTGTTCAAATACTTATTTTCCTCACTGTAGATAACGTAATTATGCCGACTTCCAATCACTGTCCTCCTGCATCAATGCATGAGGTCTATCTATAAACTAAGAGACAACTCAGGTGTGTTTGTGCATGCGCGTACATTGGTGCATGTCCGTCTCTCTCCTGTCCAAATGGCACCTCAGAATTGAGCCACACTTGGCACAAATATATTTTGACATTAGACGGAGTGACACAGGTTATTGAGCATTTTAGTAGTCGTAGTAGTAGTGGTGGTGGTAGTTGTTACAGGAAGACACTGTACCATCATCGGCAAGTGTGCTAAAGGTTGGTGTCATACTTTTCTATTCTGTTCTTTATCCTTTGCACTTGTTACCTCTTCATTTTTACAAGTAGCATAGCAGTAGTAGTAGTAGTAGTAATAATAATAGCAACTGTCTCAAGAAGAGACAGTTGCTATTATTATTATTTAGTCACGCCCTAAGAGTTCTCTGGAATCTGGGATAGGTGGGAGGTGATACGTATCTTTGATGGTGAACATGAAGTTTTCAATTCAGTCTCTGAATCAAACCCACCCCGGGGCGGGTAATCGGCTAGTAAACAATAACACAAAGACTACATTCCTTCTTCTACCAGCATCTAAAAATCCTTATGTACATGGATTGTGTTTGCACTCAAGCATTTAAAAAGGCCTTGTGCTCCACTCAAACATCCAAATTAATTTAATGGATGGACAGTGTGACTGATCCATCAACAAAACTGAACAAGATAAATAAATGATAAAAAAAAAAAAAAACTGGGATGAAGAATGTCCTTCTGAACGATTCAAAAATTCTGAGCAGATCACAATCGCTTCAATCAAGAATGATGAGTGTCAGCCAACAAAGTCTAATTTTAAACCATTACATTAAGCGCTTGTTAACTTCATGAGTTTCTCTGTCAGCTATGATTTGATAAAGTGCTGAAAATTAATCTTTGTGCTACTTAGTACAGACTGATTAGCTATATCTAGCTCGTGAAATGTCAGCCTTGATTGATACAACCAATGATTATGTCAGACTGCGCTAATGTGTCCGCTAACGAGATTGGCGACAAACCCACATATGTAAATGTAAGAGAATGACAAACAACAGATTGATGTTCAGCTAAAACCTACGTATGAGATATTAATTTATGAGGCCTTGTTGAGTTAAAGTTCAGCATAATAAGGTCCACTATTACAGGGACTCAAACACAACCTGTAAATAGCACAAGCACTTATCTTGTATGTATGTGCATGATATACACAAATTCCACAGACAAAACAGTCAGAGACATTGATGTATGCCTGCACATACCCAAAGATATAGTACTAAAAGTGGAGTGTGTTCACAAATGTAGATTCCTACAAAGGCAAGCAGAGATGTGCACAAAATGATATACCATCCATAAACCATGAATGAAGCATACTTGCTTTTATGTGCTCACACAGTGAGGAGTGTAGCATCCTTGACACAAACAAAAGTTGTCTCATACATACGCATAAAACATCATTTCCCTTTATTTTATCAAAACTTGCAAGTCACTCACATCTGATTCCAGCTCAAAGCACTCTTCCCCTATCCACACCGGAGGAAATGAATATTCATGCTTGGAGCAATTAGGCAGCTACAAACAGATCATCATTCCACTGTCACATGCACGGAAAACCCCCAAAGGCACCATGATGACTGTGCGTATATTATAGACACACACGTGTGTGTGTGTGTGTGCGCACTCGCAGACACCCACCCATCACTTGTAATAATAATAATAAAAAAGAGTACAAATAAAAAATTTAAAAAATTAATTCAGTGGGAGCATCATATTCAGAAGGAGCATTGAGAAACAACTGACACTGGATGAAAATCATCAATTAACCCCCTAGTAATTTTTGTAATAATATTTAATTGCGGAAAATACTGTGGCTGTTTTATTAGGCTGACCACAGCCACATTCTCTCCTGACACAGTCTAAATTATTCATAGGCAGGTACGGCCAAAGATCCGCATCATAGTATATTTTAAACATCTGTTGGGATACTGGTTTATCAGCCTATTATTTATTTATTTTATGGCTGGGTAACGTTAACGCACTAACGTTGCGTTAATTATTGAGGTCATTATCGCCGACAATTTTGTTCCTCCCCTTAACGCTGCGGGTTTTTTTTTTTTTTTTTTTTTTTTTTTGCCTTTTGTGACTGTTTGTTGCCTTTTATTTTGAAAGCGTCAGTCGGGAGCGAGTTTATGCTGCTGCTTCCTGCTGATAGCTGAGTTCACACAGAAAACGACACGAGGATCGAGAAAAGTACAGGCTATGCAATGCACAACAAAACAAAATGCAGAAAGACGACGAACTTTTGAGTGGACATTTTCGGTACAAAGTTCTACAGGATCAGGCCCGGATCCAGACTGGTTTGGACAGATGCAGCTGCATCGGTCAAATGTTATTTACGCATCGTTTGTCATCGGTAAAAAAAAAAAACATGAATAATCCTGAATAGTGCCGAACGTGTCCCCACAGTGAACACAGCTTTTCGGTAGTTTTCATGTCAACCTATAGTCCGTAAATTATACGGACTTTTTCCGAGTTTCAGAGTCATACGACGTACAAATAAAGTCGGATATTCAGTGTTTGGTCAGTAATCAACCGTTTCTGCAGCGCGGCTCCACTTTGAAACCATGAACCATTGAAGCATTGCTTCGATCCAGTAGCTCTTTGGTTCTTTGATTCACTGCTCTTTGGCAAGTCCGCTTCTTAACCCCTCTCAAAGCAATTAAAATATCGTCAGTCACTTTTGTGTGGATTAAAGTCACTAACTGGGACTCTTGTCTTGTTGCTGTCAAGAAAAGAGAATCGCCCTACGTTCCATTCACACAACTCGAAACGCTGCGCGGCAGAGACAGAGTCCGGTCAGAATTAATAACTTCAAAATTAATCGCCGCTTTAAATAAAATGACACCTCTTTCCAAACGTTGTAATACAGACAAGAAACTACAATCGGCTAAAACGTTTTTTCCAAAATGAAACGTGCTGTATTTTCTTTTCAAATTACATCCTGAAGTGAAGCACAGCAGCTGTTAAGAGCTCAGCTCAGATATATGGAAAGACATTTATGCCAATAATGTCTGAAAGGAAATGCTTTTGACAAAAACTACAGATTTTGTTTATTCCTATTTATGTCCAGAGATCAAGGATTCACCATGTAGACTTTATTATGTCCAAAGTTTAAGGATCCAGTGACCAAATTCATATTTATTTACTTTAAGACTCAATAAAATGTTCAATTTCAGTTCAATTTAATTGGCTTATAAAGTGCCAAATCACAACAAAATCTAAATATACTAAAATAAATACATCACAATTGTACACATATCAAATTGTGGTATGTGTACAATTGTGATGTATTTGTTTTAGTACATTTAGTCATGGACATGAATATTGTTACCTGCTGGACTGTTTCTAATTTTGAATGTATCAATGGAAAATGTCTTCTGTGAACTGTCTGTATCTCAATATATTATTAAGAATATATGCAGTCAAATTTGTATTGATTTTATCGATTGAAAAAAAAAATCATATATAGATTCAGGTATAATTGAAAGATTTGGGCAATAAATTTGATCCTGTTTACAGTCAATTTTTTTAGGACATCATATTTATACAAATAAGAAGTGTTCACTATGGTCCATGAAGTATAATAAATACATAAAAAAAAGTGTGACAGTGTATGTTGCACACGAATAAAAGAATGAAGATTGAATAACAAGACGCGTATGATTTTTATTTTATCATTGGGCAAAAATGCATCTGTCAGATTTTCACTCTGGATCCAGCCCTGAGGATGGCGCATTGGAGAGAAGAAAAGTTATCTGTAATCATTGCAACGCAGAATTTGCGTTTCACCAAAGCTATACAAGTCTCAGGTACCACCTCAATGGTTACTGTTTTTTTATTTATTTATTTTTACAGATTCTCATTTTGATATGAAACAGGATAACAAATGATCTGCCAGTGGTTTTACACTCGTATTTGATTTCATTAGAGTGTTTCAGTTGAAATTTACATTTTCAAATGCAACGTTCATTTACATTTTCAAATAAAACTGTGCTTTTAAGCGGTTTTTGAATTCATTTTTGCGCTTCACATATACCATGCGATTAATCATGATTAATCACAGAAAGTCATTGAGTTAATGCGATTAAGATTTTTTATGTTTGTCCACCCCTAATTTATTTAAAATAGGACTTCTTCAGGTTTTTATGACTGTGCTGCAGCACGCTGGCACTACCTGTGCTCACCTTTTGTTCAACACTGGGGGCAGCACCACACAGTATTTGTCACAATTCCACAAAATGTTTCCAATACACTAATACAACCCCTGGCAATAATTATGGAATCACCGGCCTCGGAGGATGTTCATTCAGTTTAATTTTGTAGAAAAAAAAGCAGATCACAGACATGACACAAAACTAAAGTTATTTCAAATGGCAACTTTCTGGCTTTAAGAAACACTATAAGAAATCAGGAAAAAAAAAAAAATTGTGGCAGTCAGTAACGGTTAATTTTTTAGACCAAACAGAGGGAAAAAAATATGGACTCACTCAATTCTGAGGAATAAATTATGGAATCACACTGTAAATTTTCATCCCCAAAACTAACACCTGCATCAAATCAGATCTGCTCATTAGTCTGCATCTAAAAAGGAGTGATCACACCTTGGAGAGCTGTTGCATCAAGTGGACTGACATGAATCATGGCTCCAACACTCGGGACCAAATACAAACAACATGGGAAGGTTGTTAAAGGCAAACATACTGGTAGACCAAGGAAGACATCAAAGTGTCAAGACAGAAAACTTACAGCAATATGTCTCAAAAATCGAAAATGCACAAAACAAAACAAATGAGGAACGAATGGGAGGAAACTGGAGTCAACGTTTGTGACCGAACTGTAAGAAACCGCCTAAAGGAAATGGGATTTACATACAGAAAAGCTAAACGAAAGCCATCATTAACACCTAAACAGAAAAAAACAAGGTTACAATGGGCTAAGGAAAAGCAATCGTGGACTGTGGATGACTGGTTGAAAGTCATATTCAGTGATGAATCTCGAATCTGCATGGGGCAAGGTGATGATGCTGGAACTTTTGTTTGGTGCCGTTCCAATGAGATTTATAAAGATGACTGCCTGAAGAGAACATGTAAATTTCCACAGTCACTGATGATATGGGGCTGCATGTCAGGTAAAGGCACTGGGGAGATGGCTGTCATTACATCATCAATAAATGCACACGTTTACATTGATATTTTGGACACTTTTCTTATCCCATCAACTGAAAGGATGTTTGGGGATGATGAAATCATTTTTCAAGATGATAATGCATATTGCCATAGAGCAAAAACTGTGAAAACATTCCTTGCAAAAAGACATGTGTCTTTTTGCATGGAATGTTTTCACAGTTTGACATTGACATAGGGTCAATGTCATGGACTGCAAATAGTCCGGATCTTAATCCAATTGAAAATCTTTGGTGGAAGTTGAAGAAAATGGTCCATGACAAGGCTCCAAACTGCAAAGCTGATCTGGCAACAGCAATCAGAGAATTTTGGAGCCAGATTGATGAAGAGTACTGTTTGTCACTCTTTAAGTCCATGCCTCAGAGACTGGAAGCTGTTATAAAAGCCAGAGGTGGTGCAACAAAATACTAGTGATGTGTTGGAGCGTTCTTTTGTTTTTCATGATTCCATAATTTTTTCCTCAGAATTGAGTGATTCCATATTTTTTTCCCTCTGTTTGGTCTAAAAAAGTAACCGTTACTGACTGCCACAATTTTTTTTCCTGATTTCTTATAGTGTTTCTTAAAGCCAGAAAGTTGCCATTTGAAATGACTTTAGTTTTGTCTCATGTCTGTGATCTGCTTTTTTTCTACAGAATTAAACAACTGAATGAACATCCTCCGAGGCCAGTGATTCCATAATTTTTGCCAGGGGTTGTAAATACAACAACCTGCACTTGTGGAAAAAATCAAAAAGTACCAGAAAGCAAAGTATAAAAGAAACCCAGAAAAACAAGCCACAAATTTCTGTGCGCTGAAATTGATCTGTGCGCTCTGATGTTTGATGTAACCGTGAAACTTAATTTTGTTGGGTATAATGGTACCTTTCACCTCAATGTTTGGAACGAATAATGATTTAAACACCAGGTTAAATGACCTCATTCTGTGTTTTGTCATTGCCCATAATGCAGCGCATTGTGAGGCAATAGTGAATATGTGCAAGATCACTGGATGACCTTGAGTTTGCCACTGTTATCCTTACTCAGTGTTAATTGTTTTTTCGTGGACTATTCAAGAAAATAAAAATTAACTGTACAAAAAAGCTGCAATTTCCTGTCTGACAGCCTCCTAAGCTTTAGTGATTTTAGGAAAGCCACATTATTGAAAGATCATGTAATATTAGCGTTAAACGCAAAACCAGAGAGGAACACAAATCGTAACAATTTTTATTTAGTCCTGCAAACAAGGCAAACTTTGGTGGAAAAACATGTTTGTTTTCTCAGAGTCAACAAGCCCCCACCCCCCAATACACAATGAAAGCATGTATACAAAAAAAGAGAAAATACACCTGGACCCAAGAGCATTAAATAAATCTTCATGTTCTGATCCAGTATGACTGTAATAGCAATATGTGAACCAAAATTACAAAAGGATGTACCTGTTGTACCAGTCTAAATACATCTTTAACTTCACACATCCCTTTTTCAATAAATCAATTTTTTCAGTAAACCACCTCTTAGTGTGTGTTTGTGTATATAAGTCTGCTTCTTTGTGTGTGATTTGGTTTGCTCGTTAGCTTCGTTGCATTTGCAGTCAATTCCTGCGTTCTGCCTCAAAACGAGTATCCTGGTCGACAAACGTGTCGAGCCACGCATTTGCTCCCAATCAACTGAAAGGGGAAAGTGTGTCTAAATTTTTGACTAGTAGTCCATATAAGATAGAATAACTGAGTCATAGCCTTGAGTCAACGGAGACCAGTTTTTGCACAGAGACGTTGGACATAGCTAGCAGAGTCAAAAAGTGACACAGATTTGTTCCTGCATTTTTCCACAGCCTCAAAATGGAAAGAGTACTACATGAAGATGCTCATTTGCAAATTACAAATGGCGATCCCCCACCCCGAGCGCGCGCACACACACACACACACACACACACACACACACACACACACACACACACACACACACACACACACACACACACACACACACACACACACACACACACACACACACACACACACACACACACACACACACATTTAGTTACAGCAAGACAGGTAGCACCAGGACCCTAAAAAAATTCAACACATGGAGATACAACTCTGATGGCTGAGTCCACAAAGCCTGCATTTTCGTCTTGATCCTAAGGCAATGACTGGATGTCTTTGGTACTAGGTCTCGTCGGTGGATCCTTGGCTACCACTGGATGACTTTTTATCAACAAGTGGTTACTAAGAGAGACTAAGATGCACGGTGAGAGGGTGTCACCTTCAACATTTTGGCGATGTGGTGTATGATCCATCAGTCAGGTGCCTGAGTGTTCCGGGCCCTTGAAGCAGGAGAAAATTAAGGGGATGCCTATGCTTTACCTGGCTGTAGCAGATGGATGGTTATTTTAGAGATATAGGAATGGACCGGCTCTCTGCCTGGGTGGTTGCCATCCAGGACCCAAGACGCAGTGAAGAGAAGCACCAGCTCTTGCTCCCAGACTTGACTTGACATGTAGATATATCTTTCACATCAGTGTGTGGGTATGAAGGTGTTGTTTCAAGGGGAATATTCAAGTTTGTTGTTGTCCTACACTGCAGACTTTTACTTTTTTGGCTTAAATATAGTCAGACATGTATAGTAAATGCACACAGTGCAGTGCTGTGCACAAACACAAACTGATACGTTTCCTTTAATAACAAACTGTCTGATTGAACACACATACATAAACACACAGCCAGCCTTCCTCTCCTGCTGTCACATTCTCCATTGATAATAATGACAGTGATGAATACGGTTGGAACACAGAGAGCCATAAATCATCAGGCCTCGCCCCTAACTCTGACTTGCCACCCGGGCCTTCGTTTGTGTGTCTGTAAGCAACAGAGGGGCAGAACACAGAGGACGTGTCGAAGTCTACGCTTCAGCGGATATGTCCAGTGACACCTTAATGTGCTTGGCTTGTCTGAGGAACCCCTGCAGGCAAGCATTCTCTCTCTGTCTCTCTCTCTCACACACACACACACACACACACACACACACACACACACACACACACACACACACACACACACACACACACACACACACACACACACACACACACACACACACACAAACTGAGAAGCGTACTGTACCCATTTCCTAAAAAGTTAAAAAATTAAGTATTGTGCTTTTTTCATAGAACCTTACTGGTGGGTGTGTGTGTGTGTGTGGCTGCAGCACTTTGGTTCTACTTAAAACCAGCCTCAATCCCTCTACCTTGTCTTCATTTATCCTTCCCTCAATTCCACAATTTTCCACCTCTGCCTCCTTTGAAGGAGGGAGATGAAGCAACGGCGCCGTGGACAGGGCACAGCAGTGATCATTAAAAACATGGGAATGGGATCAGTGGAAGGCAGTTGAGAGGGGAGAACTCAATTTGGGCTTAGATGGCAACATGGGAGTGTGTGTGTGTGTGTGTGTGTGTGTGCCGTACCAAAGATGTGGATTTTCAAAAGCAGGGATGGATGTAATGTGATATAGATGGAAGGCAAAGGATAAAGGGAGAATATAGTAAAATTGAGGGCAAAAGGGAGGAATTGCCCCCCTGAAAGGCTTTAGATGTAGAAAGGGGGTTTCAGCTTGCAGGTCTGGCAACCACAGCCCGGAGTGCTGCTCAACCCAAGGCTGCTAACCATTAATGGAGTGCAAACTGAGATGAGGTTGTGTGTGAGTGAGTGAGTAAGTGAGTGTGTGTGCGAGTGAGTTAGAATGTGGATGAACACAGAGATGACTCTTAAGAAAATGGTGTGATGGAGTGAATGAATGTTGCTGCAGGAGTGTCTATATGCACAAGTGGTGAATGTGAGGGTGTCCCTGTCTGCATGTTTTCAACTCTTTCTGCTCACCAGATTAAGTTGAGCAGATCAAAGACTAATATATAATGTGTTCTCCAAACGTGCATACGTATTATTCATGAGAATGCAATAACATAGATGATACAAATCCAGGAAACACAGCATGTTAAGTACTAGTGTCAAAAGTCAAGCCAGAGGAAATACCTCAAGTCCAAAGTGGAAAAAAAAAAATTGACAACAGCAACATTGAAGCGATTGTTTGACTCAACGTATTGAAAGAGAAAAACTTAAAACCAGTAAGTACCTGGAGTCACAAGTGTCATTAAAATATATCAAAAGTTTGTATGATTTTTCATTTCCGGAGGAAATAAAAACAAAGCAACATTTAATATCAAGTGAACCTGTGTGAAAACATAACCGCTTCCCAAGTTACTCCATCAACTTATGAAGACTGAAAAGACTGTTACAGCATTTCAAAAACCACAATGAGACTACAGACAGAAATTCATCAAACTAGAGAATACTTGTTAACACTGATGAGTATATTCCCATATCTGCTTCACCTGCTAAAAAGAACATAAAACCTCGACTTACATTTGGTAAAATGCTTGTTGGTGACGATTCTTCAGTAAATTAATGTCAATTAATAACTGTATGTTGTACTGATTCAGATTAAATGTGGCAAAAAGCAAAATAGAGAAAATTCGGAAAGAGGTAAAAACATTTTCACAACATATTTCCAAGCAGGACAGCAAAGTAGATTATTGGGATTTGAGGTGAGCTATCGATATGTAGACTTGGGTTTGACTCCCATTCACCCTACCTGTGTCCTTGGACAAGACACTTTATCTGCTTGGTCTCAATCCACCCAGCTGTATATGGGTACTGGTCTAGAAACCACTTTTTTCTGGTTCCGGAGCACAGCGGTGTTCTGCTGTATCTGTTAGCTGTTTGAACTGAGCTGTTTGAGTTCTTTGAATTAACAGTCTTTTTCAAGACTTTTTTACTTTTTTTACTTTTTCACCGTGCTCCAACGCCTAAAGAAGACCTCTAACGGTCGAAGCATCGCGACGGAGCTCTTTTATCAGCTAACCTTCATCAGCGTTGGCAAGCTAACTAGCTTGCTAACGCTTTCGTTTTTATTTTTATTTTATTTTTTAGCACTGTTGTCGTGCTGCTCCACAGCCTGCCTAGTGGATTTTTATTTTATTTTAGCACTGTTGTCGTGCGTTACCTGTGCTGCTCCACAGCCTGTTCAGTGGATTTTTATTTTATTTTTTGGCGCTGTTGTCGTGCGTTGCCTGTGCTGCTCCACAGCCTGTCCAGTGGATTTTTATTTTATTTTTTACCACTGTTGTCGTGTGTTACCTGTGCTGCTCCACAGCCTGTCCAGTGGATTTTTATTTTATTTTTTACCACTGTTGTCGTGCGTTACCTGTGCTGCTCCACAGCCTGTCCAGTGGATTTTTATTTTATTTTTAGCACTGTTGTCGTGTGTTACCTGTGCTGCTCCACAGCCTGTTCAGTGGATTTTTATTTTATTTTTTGGCGCTGTTGTCGTGCGTTGCCTGTGCTGCTCCACAGCCTGTCCAGTGGATTTTTATTTTATTTTTTACCACTGTTGTCGTGCGTTACCTGTGCTGTTCCACAGCCTGTCCAGTGGATTTTTATTTTATTTTTTACCACTGTTGTCGTGTGTTACCTGTGCTGCTCCACAGCCTGTTCAGTGGATTTTTGTTTTGTTTTTTGGCACTGTTGTCGTGTGTTACCTGTGCTGCTCCACAGCCTGTCCAGTGGATTTTTATTTTATTTTTTACCACTGTTGTCGTGTGTTACCTGTGCTGCTCCGCAGCCTGTCCAGTGGATTTTTATTTTATTATTTTATTTTATTTGTTTTATTTATTTATTTATTTATTTATTTATTTATTTTTTTTTTTTTTTTTTTTTTAGCACTGTTGTCGTGCGTTACCTGTGCTGCTCCACAGCCTGTCCAGTGGATTTTTATTTTATTTTTTACCACTGTTGTCGTGCGTTACCTGTGCTGCTCCACAGCCTGTCCAGTGGATTTAGATTTTTATTTTATTTTTTTGGGCGCTGTTGTCGTGCGTTACCTGTGCTGCTCCACAGCCTGTCCAGTGGATTTTTATTTTATTTTTTACCACTGTTGTCGTGTGTTACCTGTGCTGCTCCACAGCCTGTCCAGTGGATTTTTATTTTATTTTTTACCACTGTTGTCGTGTGTTACCTGTGCTGCTCCGCAGCCTGTCCAGTGGATTTTTATTTTATTATTTTATTTTTTTTTTTTTATTTATTTATTTATTTTATTTTTTTTTATTTATTTTTTTTTTTTTATTTATTTTTTTTTTTTAGCACTGTTGTCGTGCGTTACCTGTGCTGCTCCACAGCCTGTCCAGTGGATTTTTATTTTATTTTTTACCACTGTTGTCGTGCGTTACCTGTGCTGCTCCACAGCCTGTCCAGTGGATTTTGATTTTTATTTTATTTTTTTGGGCGCTGTTGTCGTGCGTTACCTGTGCTGCTCCACAGCCTGTCCAGTGGATTTTTATTTAGCGCTGTTGTCGTGCGTTACCTGTGCTGCTCCACAGCCTGTCTAGTGGATTTTTATTTTGTTTTAGCACTGTTGTCGTGCGTTGCCTGTGCTGCTCCACAGCCTGTCCAGTGGATTTTTATTTTTATTTTATTTTATTTTTTAGCACTGTTGTTGTGCGTTACCTGTGCTGCTCCACAGCCTGTCCAGTGGATTTTTATTTTTATTTTATTTTATTTTTTAGCACTGTTGTTGTGCGTAACCTGTGCTGCTCCACAGCCTGTCTAGTGGATTTTTATTTTATTTTAGCACTGTTGTCGTGCGTTACCTGTGCTGCTCCACAGCCTGTCTAGTGGATTTTTATTTTGTTTTAGCACTGTTGTCGTGCGTTGCCTGTGCTGCTCCACAGCCTGTCCAGTGGATTTTGATTTTGATTTTATTTTTTTTGGCACTGTTGTCGTGTGTTACCTGTGCTGCTCCACAGCCTGTCTAGTGGATTTTTATTTTATTTTTTACCACTGTTGTCGTGTGTTACCTGTGCTGCTCCGCAGCCTGTCCAGTGGATTTTTATTTTATTATTTTATTTTATTTATTTATTTATTTATTTATTTTTAGCACTGTTGTCGTGCGTTACCTGTGCTGCTCCACAGCCTGTCCAGTGGATTTTTATTTTATTTTTTAGCACTGTTGTCGTGCGTTACCTGTGCTGCTCCACAGCCTGTCTAGTGGATTTTTATTTTATTTTTTACCACTGTTGTCGTGCGTTACCTGTGCTGCTCCACAGCCTGTCCAGTGGATTTTGATTTTTATTTTATTTTTTTGGGCGCTGTTGTCGTGCGTTACCTGTGCTGCTCCACAGCCTGTCCAGTGGATTTTTATTTAGCGCTGTTGTCGTGCGTTACCTGTGCTGCTCCACAGCCTGTCCAGTGGATTTTTATTTTTATTTTATTTTATTTTTTAGCACTGTTGTTGTGCGTTACCTGTGCTGCTCCACAGCCTGTCCAGTGGATTTTTATTTTGTTTTAGCACTGTTGTTGTGCGTTACCTGTGCTGCTCCACAGCCTGTCTAGTGGATTTTTATTTTGTTTTAGCACTGTTGTCGTGCGTTACCTGTGCTGCTCCACAGCCTGTCTAGTGGATTTTTATTTTGTTTTAGCACTGTTGTTGTGCGTTACCTGTGCTGCTCCACAGCCTGTCTAGTGGATTTTTATTTTGTTTTAGCACTGTTGTTGTGCGTTACCTGTGCTGCTCCACAGCCTGTCTAGTGGATTTCTATTTTGTTTTAGCACTGTTGTCGTGCGTTACCTGTGCTGCTCCACAGCCTGTCTAGTGGATTTTTATTTTGTTTTAGCACTGTTGTCGTGCGTTGCCTGTGCTGCTCCACAGCCTGTCCAGTGGATTTTTATTTTATTTTATTTTTTAGCACTGTTGTTGTGCGTTACCTGTGCTGCTCCACAGCCTGTCCAGTGGATTTTTATTTTTATTTTATTTTATTTTTAGCACTGTTGTTGTGCGTTACCTGTGCTGCTCCACAGCCTGTCTAGTGGATTTTATTTTATTTAGCACTGTTGTCGTGCGTTACCTGTGCTGCTCCACAGCCTGTCTAGTGGATTTTTATTTTGTTTTAGCACTGTTGTCGTGCGTTGCCTGTGCTGCTCCACAGCCTGTCCAGTGGATTTTTATTTTTATTTTATTTTATTTTTTAGCACTGTTGTTGTGCGTTACCTGTGCTGCTCCACAGCCTGTCTAGTGGATTTTTATTTTATTTTAGCACTGTTGTCGTGCGTTACCTGTGCTGCTCCACAGCCTGTCTAGTGTCGGATTCCCTGTTTGGGAATCCGCTAGCTTAGCATAGCTACTAGCTCTTAGCCGTTTTAGCATGGCGGCTTCTCCTGTCTCTCCCGTACTTTTCTGCTCTGGGTGTGAAATGTTTAGTTATTCCTCGGCCTCTTTTAGCAGTAACGGTACATGTAATAAGTGCAGCTTATTCGTAGCTTTGGAGGCCAGGCTGGGCGAATTGGAGGCTCGGCTCCGCACCGTGGAAAATTCTACAGCTAGCCAGGCCCCTGTAGTCGGTGCGGACCAAGGTAGCTTAGCCGCCGTTAGTTCCCCCCTGGCAGACCCCGTGCAGTCGGGAAAGCAGGCTGACTGGGTGACTGTGAGGAGGAAGCGTAGCCCTAAACAGAAGCCCTGTGTACACCGTCAACCCGTTCACATCTCTAACCGTTTTTCCCCACTCGACGATACACTCGCCGAGGATCAAACTCTGGTTAATGGCGACTCTGTTTTGAGAAATGTGAAGTTAGCGACACCAGCAACCATTGTCAATTGTCTTCCGGGGGCCAGAGCAGGCGACATCGAAGGACATTTGAAATTGCTGGCTAAGGCTAAGCGTAAATTTGGTAAGATTGTAATTCACGTCGGCAGTAATGACACTCGGTTACGCCAATCGGAGGTCACTAAAATTAACATTGAATCGGTGTGTAACTTTGCAAAAACAATGTCGGACTCTGTTGTTTTCTCTGGGCCCCTCCCCAATCAGACCGGGAGTGACATGTTTAGCCGCATGTTCTCCTTGAATTGCTGGCTGTCTGAGTGGTGTCCAAAAAATGAGGTGGGCTTCATTGATAATTGGCAAAGCTTCTGGGGAAAACCTGGTCTTGTTAGGAGAGACGGCATCCATCCCACTTTAGAGGGAGCAGCTCTCATTTCTAGAAATCTGGCCAATTTTTTTGGGATCCTCCAAACTGTGACTGTCTAGCGTTGGGACCAGGAGGCAGAGCTGTGGTCTTATACACCTCTCTGCAGCTTCTCTCCCCCTGCCATCCCCCTATTACCCCATCCCCGTAGAGACGGTGCCTGCTCCCAGACCACCAATAACTAGCAAAAATCTATTTAAGCATAAAAATTCAAAAAGAAAAAATTTTTTGCACTACAGACTAAAACAGTTAAATGTGGTCTATTAAACATTAGGTCTCTTTCTTCTAAGTCCCTGTTGGTAAATGATATAATAATTGATCAACGTATTGATTTATTCTGCCTAACAGAAACTTGGTTACAGCAGGATGAATATGTTAGTTTAAATGAGTCAACACCCCCGAGTCACACTAACTGTCAGAATGCTCGTAGCACGGGCCGGGGCGGAGGATTAGCAGCAATCTTCCATTCCAGCTTATTAATTAATCAAAAACCTAGACAGAGCTTTAATTCATTTGAAAGCTTGTATCTTAGTCTTGTCCATCCAAATTGGAAGTCCCAAAAACCAGTTTTATTTGTTATTATCTATCGTCCACCTGGTCGTTACTGTGAGTTTCTCTGTGAATTTTCAGACCTTTTGTCTGACTTAGTGCTTAGCTCAGATAAGATAATTATAGTGGGCGATTTTAACATCCACACAGATGCTGAGAATGACAGCCTCAACACTGCATTTAATCTATTATTAGACTCTATCGGCTTTGCTCAAAAAGTAAATGAGTCCACCCACCACTTTAATCATATTTTAGATCTTGTTCTGACTTATGGTATGGAAATAGAAGACTTAACAGTATTCCCTGAAAACTCCCTTTTGTCTGATCATTTTTTAATAACATTTACATTTACCCTGATGGACTACCCTGCAGTGGGGAATAAGTTTCATTACACTAGAAGTCTTTCAGAAAGCGCTGTAACTAGGTTTAAGGATATGATTCCTTCTTTATGTTCTCTAATGTCATATACCAACACAGAGCAGAGTAGCTACCTAAACTCTGTAAGGGAGTTAGAGTATCTTGTCAATAGTTTTACATCCTCATTGAAGACAACTTTGGATGCTGTAGCTCCTCTGAAAAAGAGAGCTTTAAATCAGAAGTGTCTGACTCCGTGGTATAACTCACAAACTCGTAGCTTAAAGCAGATAACCCGTAAGTTGGAGAGGAAATGGCGTCTCACTAATTTAGAAGATCTTCACTTAGCCTGGAAAAAGAGTTTGTTGCTCTATAAGAAAGCCCTTCGTGAAGCTAGGACATCTTTCTACTCATCACTAATTGAAGAAAATAAGAACAACCCCAGGTTTCTTTTCAGCACTGTAGCCAGGCTGACAAAGAGTCAGAGCTCTATTGAGCTGAGTATTCCATTAACTTTAACTAGTAATGACTTCATGACTTTCTTTGCTAACAAAATTTTGACTATTAGAGAAAAAATTACTCATAACCATCCCAAAGATGTATCGTTATCTTTGGCTGCTTTCAGTGATGCCGGTATTTGGTTAGACTCTTTCTCTCCGATTGTTCTGTCTGAGTTATTTTCATTAGTTACTTCATCCAAACCATCAACATGCTTATTAGACCCCATTCCTGCCAGGCTGCTCAAGGAAGTCCTACCATTATTTAATGCTTCAATCTTAAATATGATCAATCTATCTTTGTTAGTTGGTTATGTACCACAGGCCTTTAAGGTGGCAGTAATTAAACCATTACTTAAAAAGCCATCACTTGACCCAGCTATCTTAGCTAATTATAGGCCAATCTCCAACCTTCCTTTTCTCTCAAAGATTCTTGAGAGGGTAGTTGTAAAACAGCTAACTGATCACCTGCAGAGGAATGGTCTATTTGAAGAGTTTCAGTCAGGTTTTAGAATTCATCATAGTACAGAAACAGCATTAGTGAAGGTTACAAATGATCTTCTTATGGCTTCGGACAGTGGACTTATCTCTGTGCTTGTTCTGTTGGACCTCAGTGCTGCTTTTGATACTGTTGACCATAAAATTTTATTACAGAGATTAGAGCATGTCATAGGTATTAAAGGCATTGCGCTGCGGTGGTTTGAATCATATTTGTCTAATAGATTACAGTTTGTTCATGTAAATGGGGAATCTTCTTCACAGACTAAAGTTAATTATGGAGTTCCACAAGGTTCTGTGCTAGGACCAATTTTATTCACTTTATACATGCTTCCCTTGGGCAGTATTATTAGACGGTATTGCTTAAATTTTCATTGTTACGCAGATGATACCCAGCTTTATCTATCCATGAAGCCAGAGGATACGCACCAATTAGCTAAACTGCAGGATTGTCTTACAGACATAAAGACATGGATGACCTCTAATTTCCTGCTTTTAAACTCAGATAAAACTGAAGTTATTGTACTTGGCCCCACAAATCTTAGAAGCATGGTGTCTAACCAGATCGTTACTCTGGATGGCATTTCCCTGATCTCTAGTAATACTGTGAGAAATCTTGGAGTCATTTTTGATCAGGATATGTCATTCAAAGCGCATATTAAACAAATATGTAGGACTGCCTTTTTGCATTTACGCAATATCTCTAAAATCAGAAAGGTCTTGTCTCAGAGTGATGCTGAAAAACTAATTCATGCATTTGTTTCCTCTAGGCTGGACTATTGTAATTCATTATTATCAGGTTGTCCTAAAAGTTCCCTAAAAAGCCTTCAGTTGGTTCAGAATGCTGCAGCTAGAGTACTGACGGGGACTAGCAGGAGAGAGCATATCTCACCTGTGTTGGCCTCCCTTCATTGGCTTCCTGTTAATGCTAGAATAGAATTTAAAATTCTTCTTCTTACTTATAAGGTTTTGAATAATCAGGTCCCATCTTATCTTAGGGACCTCATAGTACCATATTACCCCATTAGAGCGCTTCGCTCTCAGACTGCGGGCTTACTTGTAGTTCCTAGGGTTTGTAAGAGTAGAATGGGAGGCAGAGCCTTCAGCTTTCAGGCTCCTCTCCTGTGGAACCAGCTCCCAATTCAGATCAGGGAGACAGATACCCTCTCTACTTTTAAGATTAGGCTTAAAACTTTCCTTTTCGCTAAGGCTTATAGTTAGGGCTGGATCGGGTGACCCTGGACCATCCCTTGGTTATGTTGCTTTAGACGTAGACTGTGTTTCATAATTATTGTATGGCCTTGCCTTGCAATGTGGAGCGCCTTGGGGCAACTGTTTGTTGTGATTTGGCGCTATACAAGAAAAAAGTTGATTGATTGATTGATAGATAGGGGAAGTATCCTGCAATGGACTGGCATCTCACCCGTGAGGTGTCGTAGACTGTCATCCACTTCACACTATCAGGGGATAAGCACTGGCATCATTGGGCCTAAGGGCTTATATGGGACTTAAAAGAATCATTTTCTGGCAAAAACTGCTGACAATTACTACACCCAGCAATATGCTGTCAATCAAAAAGTTTCCCAATATTTGAGACCTTTTATAAAGACAACTACATTTCTGATTTAAAAAATTGCCACATCTCTTGAACTTGTACAGACATTCACTTATCTCAGCAATGACACTGATGTCTCTGGGTCTTTGCACTTTGAGATGGAGCGACACCAGGGAAAAGCTTGTGGAGTCATGAGGTCACTATACACTGGTCTTTGGTGATGTTGATTTGGAGGAGAAGGAAGATCCAAATCTTTTGAGTCCTAATGCTTCCGGTCTTATTGTATGGTTGTGAGACTTGGATGTAGCAGATCCTTGGGTACCACTGAAATGACTGTATCAAACAAGCAGTTACTTAAGGAGACTAACATGAGGACTATCATTTGCATTGCGAGGGGACTTCAGCTTTGACATGTTAGCCATGTGGCTCAGTTCTCTGGGCATAGTCAAGCATGCAGGTACGTCAGTGTAGCAGAAAACAGCAAGTGAAACAGGATAAGGACACGTCCTTGTTTGACCTGGCTCTGTCAGACACATGGTTACTTTCGAGAAGTGGGGATAGAGGGATTGTCTGCATGGATGGTTGACACCCGCAACATGGTTCTGTTGTGTGGTGGATGCAGCAGCAACAGAACATACTCCAAGACATGACCTGACCGGATCTGAACTTTTCTTGGAATTTACTTGTTGAGAAACTACAATTTACTGTGGGTGTGTAGTGCAAGTAACTATGGTAATTGGATTCTTTGGTCTCCTCACTCTACAGCTCCATGCTTGTCTTTTTATTCTCATCCAACCTCAGTTAATGCTTTTCTTCCTTGAAGTTCATGCAAATTCTCCATTATATGTAGATGCAGTTTAAAAAAGTAAGTCCCTTCGGCTGCTCCCTTGTTTGCACTCAGGGTCGCCATAGCAAATCCAAGGTGGATCTGCATGTTGAATTGGCACGTTTTGGCAAGTTTTACACTGGATGCCCTTCCTGATGTAGATGCAGTTTAACTGTAGCCACAATTTACGATGTGGTTATCTTATTTACTGCAAAAGCCCATTTGTAAAAAAAACACCCGCACACAAATTAAGTGCTTGCAAATAAATAAATAAACACTCAAACGAATGAACACAAATCATGTAGACGGGCTTTGGCATAGCAGCTACATATGCAATTTAATGGGAAGAAAGGAAGCAGAACTCAAACAGATGACAAAACATACCTCAGACACCTATATCACCCTTTTTAATCAGACATTCTTTTCCCAAAGCCCGTTTTAGAGCTATTAAGTAGACATATTCAAATCATGTACAAGCCCACTTTACTCCCCCCACCTCTGTCCTTCCTTCCTTCATTCACCACACTAATGAGACAGAAAAACGAGGGAGCAGCTGGGCCTGGGGAGCAACAGAAATGCAACACTTTCCTCCCTCAACCAACCCATTCCCCTTTACCCTCCTCTCCTTCCTCCCCCCTCATCTCCCGTCAAAGTAGATGCAGTTTTCACCGGCGGAGGGCTCAGTAATGACCGCAGGCTCTCACACACGACATGTGACCTATAACACTCCCTATGTGTCTGTGTGCGTGTAAGGTCTTGATTATTAGCAAACTATCATGGTGGCAATGTGTGCAGCTGGGAGTGCGCTTGATTGTGTGCACGTGTTACTGTGTAACTGTTCCCAGCGTGGACGAGTTATGTCAAGGTTGATCAGTGAAGGGAGGGGTAACATGTACAGAAGCGAAAGGTGAGCAGGGGTGAAGCTTTAACTGGACATTTAGTACTTGACTCCTGTGGTGGAAGTGATCTGTTACAATCCTACAGTAAAACAGAATGGGGCATGCATACATGTTTGTGTGCACACTTGTGTGTCTGCTTGTGTGCCTTGTATGTTTAATTTAATTTAACCTTTATTTAACCAGGTTAGTCCCACTGAGATTGAGATCTCTTTTGCAAGGGAGACCTGGACAAATATAAAGTTTCCAATTCACCTAACCTGCATGTCTTTAAATGTGGGAGGAAACCAGAGCACCTAGAGGAACCCACATAAACAGAGGGAGAACATGTAAACTCCACACAGAAAGGCCATAGTTGGGAATTGACCCCATGACCTTCTTGCTGTGAGGCAACATTGCTAATCACTAAGCCACCGTGCTGCCCAGTTGGTGTTGGTAGAAGTGAATCTTTAGGAAAGAAATAGCTGAATTGCCAACGTGGTTAACCTGTGTATTGAAGAGCCCAAAGGCTCTGTTCAGACATGTAGTTGACAAATATGATTTGTTTTTTTTTTACAAATCCCACCAATACACACACACACACACACACACACATCCAATTACCGCTGCCTGAAGACATTAGATCAGAAGTATTTTCACTGATGCACAACTTCACATAGTATTCATTCACATCCATAAGTCATTTCGGTGGAATACGAGGTCTGTCCAAAAAGTATCGCACCTTTTTATTTTTTGCAAAAACCATATGGATTTGAATCACGTGTGATTGCATCAGCCAAGCTTGAACCTTCGTGCGCATGCATGAGTTTTTTCACACCTGTCGGTTGCGTCATTCGCCTATGAGCAGGCTTTGTGTGAGCAGTGGTCCACCCCTCTCGTCGGATTTTTATTGCGAATAAATGTCTGAATGATTTGGAGCTTTGCTGCATCAAATTTTTCCAGAAACTGTGAGAGACCTCCAGGTGGACACCATTCGGAAAATTTAGATGGCTTTCAGCGACGATTTTATGGGGATTACACAGATTAAGGAGTGCTCCAGCCAGTTTAAAGACCGCCCACAGTGTCTGAGAGCGCGGGGCACTCCGAGCGCCGATCGACAGGCTGACACCCCACTCAAACAACCAGATCATTTCCAACGTGAAGGCTTTGTTGATCCGGGACGTCGTCTGACTTTCACAAAAAAGGCAGAAGGCGTGGACATCAGCACTTTTTCGGCACATTCTACTGTTACAGGAATTTTTTTCATGGAAAGAGACGCGGAGGATTGCGTCACCATGCCGCTCATGGCACGGAACAAAACCAACCGTGTTGGTCTCACAGGACGGCTTTCAGATGGCTCAGACGGCTTCCGGTTGCTTTTCAGTCGTGTGAGTATCCAAGAAATTGTGCATGAGCTGGACATGCCCCAACATGTCCTGTGAGGCTTCATCACGGCGTTGCTTTGCGCCATGCGGCTCCGCCGCGACGCGCGGAGTTCCTCCGCTCCTCTTTCCACGACAAAAACTCCTGTAACAGTGGAATGTGCCATTCATTTCTAAACTGGACGCTGTCTTGATCCGGCATGTCGTCTGACTAGCACAGGAATTGCGGAAGACGTGGACATCAGCACTTTTTCGGCACATTGAGACAGATGTGCGGAGGAAATCCGCGCATCGCGGCAGAGCCGCATGGCGCAAAGCAACGCCGTGATGAAGCCTCACAGGACATGTTGGGGCATGTCAGGCTCATGCACAATTTCTCGGATACTCACACGACTGAAATGCAACCGGAAGCCATCTGAAAGCCACCTGAAAGTCGTCCTGTGAGACCAACACGGAGGTGGTTTTGTCCCGCGCCATGAACGGCATGGTGGCGCAATCCTCCGCTTCTCTTTCCATGAAAAAAACTCCTGTAACAGTAGAATGTGCCGAAAAAGTGCTGATGTCCACGCCTTCTGCCTTTTTTGTGAAAGTCAGACGATGTCCCGGATCAACAAAGCCTTCACGTTGGAAATGCTCTGGTTGTTTGAGCGGGGTTTGAGCCTGTCGATCGGCGCTCGGAGTGCGCCGCGCTCTCAGACGCTGTGGGCAGTCTTTAAACTGGCTAAATTTTCCGAATGGTGTCCAGCTGGAGGTCTCTCACAGTTTCTGGAAAAATCTGCTCCAAATCGTTCAGACATTTATTCGCAATAAAAATCAGACGAGAGGGGTGGACCACTGCTCACACAAAGCCTGCTCACAGGCGAATGACGCAACCGACAGGCGTGAAAAAACTCACGCATGCGCACGAAGGTTCAAGCTTGGCTGATGCAATCACACGTGATTCAAATCCATATGGTTTTTGCAAAAAATAAAAAGGCCCGATACTTTTTGGACAGACCTCGTATGTAGCTGGTAGGGGTGCACATCTCTTGCGAGATTTAGAAACATGAACTATGATATGATTCAAGAATGACTTATTTGATTGTGGCACAACTCAGTTTGGTGTGATATGATGCAATCTAATACAAATTATTGGTTTAATATAGACATTCACATTCCATGATAAATTATAATGAGCAAATAATGGTATCGCTTAACTTCAAACACATATTTCATGAAAAACACAGACCTTCTATAGGTTTTTCGACTGTGCTGTGGCACATGTGCACTGCCGCTGCTTGCTTTTTGTTCACCACTGGGGGCAGCACAACGTACAATAGCAAAAAAGCGCAGAATAGAAAAGAAAAAGCCAGCTGTTAGTAGCATAGGATAAACAGCTTAGCATAATGTTTCTGTTCTTAAGGTAGTGTTAACAAATTGTGAATTGAATGTAAAGTTAAAATGGGTACATTTACCTGTTATACCATTTACCACTACTCAACAAATCGATTTCGTTTTTAACCTCTGAAGAAATAAATAAATAATTCTGTAAACAGACTCAAAAGACCCTCACAATCCAGGTATGGATGTAGTTGTATGGAATACCTTAAAATTGATTTTCAGTTTTTGTTGATTAACTGAACCACCTCTAACAACCAGAGATGGGCCTGAACAAGACATGACCATGGCTAAATAATGGCCACTGCTGTATTCATGCATACTGAATATGGACACAAATGCTGGGTGTGTGTGTATATATACATATATATATATGTACGTTTACGTTTACTCACTGATCCACTTCACCAGCACATACAGTGAGGATATTGGGATGTCATATGGATTGGATAAGTGTAGCTGAATGGCGGGAAAGAGAGGGAAGATGATCCGGACTGAGGGGGTGGAATTGCTAGACAGCACGATAGGGGACATACAGGACAGCTACAAGCCAATGGGAACCATGATGAAGATGCAAGAAGGTCAGCCACAGCCAAATACTTCCAAAATGTAAGACAAATATTGACAAACCAGCTCAATGATAGGAATAAGTTCCGGGCCATCAATGCATACGTCTTACTAGTCACAGGAGGAGACAGATGCCACTGACGTCAAGACACGAAAACCTGTCACAATGCATGGAGCTTTCCACCTTAAGTCCAGTACCCTGAGGTTGCATGAGCAATGCGGGGGGGGGGGGGGGGGGGGGTTGAGGATTAGTGAGTGTCAGAGATTCAATCTGGGATCAGATGAGGAGCATCCATGAATACATGAGAAAGATGGCCCCCCAAGATCAGCTGCTACAGGAATGCCTCAGGCAGTTGAAGACAGGCACAGATAAGGGACAGGAGGTGGAGATATCCTGGAAGACCAAGCATCTCCATGGGATGTACTGTCTGCAGATAGAGGAAGTGGCTGACATCAAGAACACCTACCAGTGGCTCGAAATGGCTGACCTAAAGGACAGCACAGAGGCTCTCATCATGGCAGCACAATAACAGGCATAAAGCTCCAAATCCACAGAGGCAGGAGTCTACTACAGCTGACAGGACCAAAGTTGCAGGCTGTGCAAATGTGCTCCACCTACAGTCAAGAACACAGTAGCAGGACGCAAGATGCAAGCTGTGACAACCAAGTATTGGGAATTGTGTACCGGAGCATCTGTGCTGCATACGACTTAGAAGTCTCCAAGTCCCGATGGGAGACACCACCAAACGTGGCTGAGAAGGACAGGGCTAAGGTCCTGTATGACATCAAACTCCAGACAGACAAGCAGCTGCTGGACAACCAATCAGACAAAGTGGTGGATGACAAGGGGAAAAACACTGCAGTTGTGATCAATATGGCATTCCCAGCTGACAGAAACATCAGAAAGAAGGAGCACAACAAAACAGAGGTATTGAGGGCTGAAGGAGCAACTGAGGCAGATGTGGAAGTAAAGTCCAAAGTTGTCCCAATGGTAATAGGAGTATGAGGCGTTGTCACCCCTAAATTGAAAGAGTGGCTCCAGCAGATTCCAGGCACAACGTCAGAGGTCTCTGTCCAGAAGAGTGCAGTCTGAGGAACAGCTAAGATACTGCGTCAAACTCTCAAACATCCAGGCCTCCGGAAAAGTACATGAGCCTGAGGAACACACATACTACTTCTGGGGGGATGTGAAGATATATATATATATATATATATATATATATATATATATATATATATATATATATATATATATATATATATATATATATATATATATCAGGGCTGTGAAATGAAAACTGTGAAATCCGAGGAAAATTTGCAGGGGGGGTACAGCTCCCCAGGAGCCGGGGTCTACGGCCCTGTGGGGCCCCAGAATTCAATTTTTATCTAATGATACTTTTTCAGCATCTCCTGGAAGAACAAATCTCAAAATTACTGCATATTTAAATGATCTTACATTCAACCTTTTATTTGGCCTGTCAATGATGACGTTGAAATAACAGAATATGACATGGAAGTAGGACCTGGAATGATTTTCCTTTTAATTGTAAACCAAATTATACATTAACTCAGAACAATTAAACTACATGAAATTTATGAAGACTGAAAAGACTGTTACAGCATTTCAAAAACCACAGCTAAAGCTTGTATAATATTTTAAAAATCATGGTAAAATATCAATAACATACCTTATAGTAAAAAGTCACATATTCTTTTGTAAATTCGTGCAGCCTAAATCCATTCAAAGCCACAATGTCTTTTTACAATGAAAGAAAGTCTAGATTAGTGTAAAAAAGTCTAAAATCCTGTTTGAACAGCAGAATGTTTATTTTCCAGGGAGATAAAAATTGTTACCATGTTTTCCTGAGAGGACACACTTCACTTTTCCCGTTTCTTTTATCTTTCAGGTGTGTTGATGAAGCCAGCGACGATTCCATGGATTCTTGTCCTTATAAGACTTCAAACAGTCTTTCTCGCCATCTTCTCTCTGTGCGACGACGGTCTGTGACACAGACATGCTGCACAAATCTTCTTTTAAAAACCTGAAAGCTCTAAAAGTTTGGGATATCCACATGCTAAGTTTAGCTTAAGCATCGCACAGGAGACACACAGCGTCACCGCAGCAACCAACCAGTCTTGCTTTATGACAACTGTCGTAACAGCTACACTTTGAGTGGTATTTTTCCTCCGCGAAACTCCGCGGATCCGAGGAAACTGATTTGTATCTGTAACACACAGATCAGTGTCCGCGGACTTATAAAACTTACACGATGTCGTAAAAAAAAAGAGAACGCTTTGCGATAAGCATTTTAAAAACTCAGTGATGTTCACGATTAAAGAATACATCACTAACACACCACCCGCCTCCCCATGATGAAATCTGCGTAATCCCGTGGATCCACGGAGTTTTCACAGCCCTGACATATAAATATATTATATATATAAATAAAGGGGTGTAACGATATACAAAGATCACGGTTAGTTATGTACCTCAGTTTTGAGGTCACGGCTCAGTTCATTTTCGGTACAGTATGGGAACAAAATGCAAAACCTAAATTTGCTTGTTGTTTAAACCAACAATTTATTGTAACATTATACAAACAGGAAAATAAAATAATTGCAAAGTGCTGCCTGGTAATAAGTTAAATAAAATGTTCTCAAATAAACAAACAAATGTGTGAAATGATGCTGTCAACTGATTTCCAGAAAGCTGCGCTCCTCATGCGGTGTGAATTCTCACACACACACACACACACACACACACACACACACACACACACACACACACACACACACACACACACACACACACACACACACACACACACACACACACACACACACACACACACACACACACACACACACACACACACACACACACACACACACACACAGCGTAAATATAAGGTCTTACCTGTGCCTTTTAGTGAAGAAAAGTCGCTCTGAAGCACGTTGCGCCAGAAAAATTATTTAGACTCTTATAATGTCTGAATTTTGTTTTGAGCTGCTCACCTGTTTGTCAGTCAGTGTGTAGATGAACTGCTGGTCGGGGCTGAACAGCATGTCTCTCAGCAAAGGACTTCCCCCTTCACTTACAGTCACCTTCTCATACAGCACCACCGGACGGTTAGGACTCACCGAATTCACCAAGATCTACAGAGAAACACACACACAAACAAAATTTAGACACACACAGTCTTCTCACAAACATTAATAAGTCCTTTAAATTTCAAATAACCACATAAATATGTAATAAACAGTATGACCTCTATGAACTTTCTACAACAAGTAGCTCCACCAACTGCCCTGTCAGAGATTACATGATCATACCTGTCAGTTCCAGTGTGGACTCGAAAAAAAAGAAAACAAAAAACAAAAAATAAACAAAAGCAGAGGACTGGCTTTGGGTGATGAGTTGGATTTATTTTGAAGCAGATATGATGCACATTTGTTTCTTTTATCTGTCTGTTGAACATGTGAGGTTTTCCTTTTGTTGTTTCAAGCATTAAGATGAAGTTCACAGGGATCAATAAATATCCTTTATTAAATTATCATCTCAAACACATGCACACCAGGTGATTTCAAACTGCTTGCCAGTAAAAGCTTCAAGTCAAGAAATCAAGGTATGATGTAATCACAGCATTATGGAACTGATTTTCTTGTGAAGCAGCTGTAGGCAACATACAGACAATGATTCAGTCAGCTCAGAATGCTAACTTGCTGCCATATGACCCCAAGAAATCTGAATGTAAGTATTTCTCATATCTACAGAAGCTAAAAGGAGATGATAAATTATTATAATTATTGGCAGCAGGTAATAACCCAAAGACATCAGTGAAAATTAATCCTTTTTCTTTTAAATATCCTTTCACTTTCTTTACAACAGCCAACAACTGTATCTCACAACACATAGTTTCAACTCTGCTGCTCTGCAAATATACTGAACATGTTTCTTTGGCCAGGGAGCCAAATTAATTTATACAGCTCTAACAAATGGTTATTATTACACTGGTTTGCATCATGTGATTCTCAAAATCTGTCATTTTACAGATCAATATGAATGCTTCACAGAAATGTTGCATTAATCTTATTCATGCAGCTGCTCCCATTTGGGATCTCCACAAAAGATCATCCATCTCCATCCTACTCTGTCCATTTCATCTTCCAATGCCACACATCCTACCTCAACACAAGCATGAACCTCCTCTTTGGACTCCTTCTTCTCCTCTTGTCTGGTAGCTCCATCCTCAGCATCTTTCACTTGACATACCCTGCATCCCTCCCCTGTACATGCCTGAGCCATCTTGATGTTCCCTTTTCTCACGTTGTCTCCAAACTGCAGGACCTGTGTCACAGACCAAACGGTGCCCTCTACAAATCAGTCCGCCATGCCTTCACTGCGTATGCGTCATTAGCCGCAGTTCATGGATTAACACCTCGTTTCTGCTTAAAACTGCACTCCAGTCATCATCTATCTTGGCGACAGACATCTGAGGTTTTTGTACAACAATCATTTCCACAAAAATTCAGCATTATTTCATCATAAAAGTCAGATGAAGTGATCAGAGCGCCACAGATAAACAAGCTGCTAGCTGATGAGTTCACAGCGCGTCGGTCATTTCAAAGCGTCACGGAATTTTGCCTCGTTTCTGCTTAAAACTGCCTCGTTTCTGCTTAAAACTGCCTCGTTTCTGCTTAAAACTGACTTTAGAATGATTTAAGAGGTTTTACCTTTATCATTTGGTGGTTAATAATCACATGAATCCATCTGATTGCTTTGGGTGAAGAGACTCCTTCTCAGATATGCTGCTGTGGTATGAAATGACGCATGCGCAATCAAGCAAGGCAGCCCGATTTTAAGGGGGGGAACGTTCGGTCTGCGACACCAGCACTGTTTCTAAGCCTGTCCATCCTAGTTACTCCCGTGGAAAATTGCAGCATCATAAACTGTCCCTCCTGTATTTATGCGAGTGCTCTAAACTGTGGAGTGAAGCTGATCTCAAAGTGAAGAGGATTACAGAAGTAGACTGACAAACAGAAAATTACTAAAGGGATAATAGTATTATTTCAACAACAAAAGTGGATACATGTAACAAGTAGCAGAGAGGAACTATTTAAAGGTAATTAAAACTGCCATAATGAATAAAAGCAGTGCGTGTGTGGAAACATGGACCAGTCAGAGGAACAGAACGCTGCTGTGTTTGGGTTTCAATGTAAACTTAATCATCCGACACATCTGTAGACAAATCTAATGATTTGTATGACAGTGTCAGCCAATGTGTGCACAGTCAAACGTGCACGCGCTCTATTTTTTTTGTGTGTGCTTTGGCGAATAATTTGCAGAGATATGGAAAGTAATGGTGCAGATACAAGATAGGAGATTGGCTGGCTGGGATGGCTGGCAGCCAAAATAATCTCAGCAGCAAATGAAAAGCACAGAGCAACGGGGGGTGGGCAAGTATCAGCTCTCCATTACGGAGCTTTGTCGACTCGCACCACTATCAGACCGCAGTGACAAGGAAGGAACGGCAGGCAATGACGTGCTGTAAAATGAAACTGAACATGGGCATTGATAGATACAAACACGCACAGATTCACAACCAAATAGGTGGAAAAAAATAACATGACATATGCACAAGCT
Source organism: Thalassophryne amazonica (assembly GCF_902500255.1). NCBI lineage: Eukaryota > Metazoa > Chordata > Actinopteri > Batrachoidiformes > Batrachoididae > Thalassophryne > Thalassophryne amazonica. The sequence continues at coordinate 88,117,456 of NC_047105.1, read as the reverse complement.
AATATATGCTTTGATAGATACTCGTATGCACACTCACAAACACAGAAACAGAGAATACACACACACACACACACACACACACACACACACACACACACACACACACACACACACAGTGATGAAAGAATTTATTTACAATCTCACGAAAAGAAGCCAGTGATAACAATCCCATTATCGCTCTTTGTCTGCTTGTATGAGTGTGTGTGTGCACAGGAGGGGGGAGGGGGCGTCAGTAAACAAAGAATAGATTTCAATCGCAGCTCACATCAAGATAAACACACAGACCTGGAAATATACTTTTACATACAAACGAGCATAACGAGAAAATGTTGGCTCACATCTGAGCTTATTATAGCTCTGTCCTTCTGTGAACTCGCAAAGTCCAGCAGACTTGTTCAGAACAAGATTAAGCCTGGATGACTGATGGGCCTGTACACAAATATGGTGGAAAAAAAACGCTATATCTTTCCTGTCGTCACTCCCAAGTAGATTTCTCCAGTGGATTTATATTCTTAATTTGTTGTCAACTGACTCCCAACATACAAAACCATTTCCCTTCTGCGTTATGGAACAAACCAGAGAGGAACTGTTGAACTGTGTAGAAACATGGACCAGTCAGAAGAACAGAACTAGGATGGCACACACTACAGGGAGGAAGTGAGACTCTTCACTGATTGGTGCAACAACAACAATTTGATCCTGAATGTGAAGAAAACCAAGGAGCTGGTAATAGACTTCAAGAGAATATGCCTCCTCCATCCCAACACATTCATTTGCATCAAGGACTCTGCTGTGGAGATTGTGCAGCAATCAAAATTCCTGGGGGTTCATGTCTCCAACAACCTGACCTGGTCTCTGCACATATCCTCTTTGGTTAAAAAAGCGAACTAGCATCTGCCCTTTCTACACAGGTTAAAGAGTGCCCATCTGAGCCCGGCTGTCCTAACCTCCTTCGACAGATGAATAACAGAGAGTGTACTAACCAGTAGTATCTCCCTGTGGCATGAAAGAAGCAGCCTTGCAAAAACAACGCAGATTCAGGAACAGCTTATATGATATAGATTACACTGTAGCATCTGGTAGCAACTTTATAATAGTAGCATCTTAATATTTGCAATGTCCCGTGTCCTTTATTTATTTATCCTGTGTACAACCCCAATTTCAATGAAATTAGGACATTGCATGAAATGTAAGTAAAAACAGAATACAATGATTTGCAAATCCTCTTCAACCTATATTTAATTGCATACACCACAAAGACAAGATATTTAATGTTCAAACTGATAGACTTTTTTGTTTTTGTGCAAATGTTTGCTCATTTTGACATGGATGTCTGCAACATTTCAAAAAAGCTGGGACAGGGGCAACAAAAGACTGGGAAAGTTAATGAATTCTCAAAGAACACCTGTTTGGAACAATCCACAGGTGAACAGGTTAACTGGAAACAGGTGAGTGTCATGATTGGGTATAAAAGGAGCATCCCCAAAAGGCTCAGCAAGCAAGATGGGATGAGGATCACCACTTTGTGAACAACTGCGTGAAAAAAATAGTCCAACAGTTTAAGAACAATGTTTCTCAGCGTTTAATTGCAAGGAATTTACAGATTCCATCATCTACAGTGCATAACTACAGTGAGAACTTTCTACACATAAGCAGCAAGTCTGAAAACCAACATTAAATGCCCATGACCTTCAATCCCTCAGGCAGCACTGCATTAAAAACCGACATCATTGTGTCACAGATCTTACCGCGTGCGCTCAGGAACACTTCAGAAAACCATTGTCAGTTAACATAGTTTGTCGCTACATCTACTACAAATACAAGTTAAAACTCTACCATTCAAAGTGAAAGCAAAACATCACCAACATCCAGAAATGACGCCACCTTCTCTGGGCCCGAGCTCATTTGAAATGGACAGACGCAAAGTGGAAAAGTGTGCTGTGCTCTGATGAGCCACAGCGTGGCTTTGTAGTAAAAGAGTGCGGGTACTACACTGGCCTGTCTGCAGTCCAGACCTGTCACCCATTGAAAATGTGTGGCACATTATGAAGCGCAAAACACGACAACGGAGACCCCAGTCTGTTGAACAACTGAAGTCGTACATCAAGCAAGAATGGGAAAGAATTTCACCTACAAAGCTTCAACAATTAGTGTTCTCAGTTCCCAAATGCTTATTGAGTGTCATTAGAAGGAAAGGTGATTTAACACAGTGGTAAACATACCACTGTCCCAGCTTTTTTGAAACGTGTTGCACCTGTTTCCAATGAACATGTTCACCTGTGGATTGTTCCAAACAGGTGTTCTTTGCACATTCATCAACTTTTCCAGTCATTTGTTGCCACTGTCCCAGCTTTTTTGAAATGTGTTGCAGGCATTCATTTCAAAATGAGCAAATACTTACACAAAAACAAAGTTTTTCAGTTTAAACATGAAATATCTTGTCTTTGTGGTGTATTGAATGAATGAATGAAAACTGTTTATTTCGAACATTTGATACAACAACAATTACAAGATAGATCAGTAAAGACAACAACAAAAAAGTTCCTACTGTGTACCCAACATGTCCGAAAAGGGGTAGGGTGAAGCATCAGCTTATTTATCCCTACCCCTTCTTCCCCACAACCAGTAATACCCTTTGCCACATATACACATAGATTCCTACACACCTAAACCGATATCAATATATATATATATACATATACATACACATACACATATATATATACATACACACATCAACATACATACACATATACATACATATACATATATACACATATATATACACAAACATAAATATACACCTACACATACCTACTTACATACAAAATACTATATATTTACAAGCCGAAGCAAAAAACAAAAACACCCTAACCCTCATTACCCTTCCTCCTCCCTATACCCAGAAAAAAAACATATTTTTGTACCGCTGTTTGAACTGGTTCATGCTTGGACATTGCTTGAGCCCCACTCCCAATCTGTTCCACATCCTCACCCCACAGACAGAAATACAGAAACCTTTTAATGTTGTTCGTGCCCACTGATGCTTTAAATTAAATTTCCCCCTCAGACTGTAATCCCCTGATCTGTTAAAAAACATATTTTTAATATTTGCTGGAAGTAAATTGTTTATTGCTTTATACACAATTTGTACTGTTTGAAAATGAACCAAGTCTGTGAATTTTAAGAATTTGGATTGTAAAAATAGTGGATTTGTATGATCTCTATAGCCAGTATTATGAATAATTCTTATAGCTCTTTTCTGCATTACTGATAGTGATTGTGTTGTACCTTTATAAGTATTACCCCATACCTCTGCACAGTACTGTAAATATGGTAAAACCAGTAAGCAGTAAAGAATGCGGAGTGAGTTGTGGTCCAGAATATGTTTTGCTTTGTTTAGAACTGAAATGCTTCTTGACAGTTTACTTTGTATATGTTTTATATGAGTCTTCCAGTTTATCTTATCATCTATTATCACCCCCAGAAACTTATTTTCATGTACCCTTTCAATATCTACCCCCTCGACTTGTAACTGAACCTGTATGTCTGTATTACAATAGCCAAATAACATGTATTTTGTTTTACTTAAGTTTAATGATAATTTGTTTCTGTCAAACCATATTTTCAATTTTCCCATTTCTATACTGATCCTCCTCAGTAACTCCTGCAAATCCCCCCCTGAACAAAAAATGCTTGTGTCATCTGCAAATAATACTAATTTTAATATTTTGGAAACATTGACAATATCATTTATATAAATTAGAAACAGTTTTGGACCCAATACTGACCCCTGTGGGACGCCACAAACATTGTCCAAGCATGATGATGTATATTCCCCCAACTTCACAAACTGTTTTCTGTTACTTAAGTAGCTTCTCACCCAGTGCAACACCAACCCCCTAATCCCATACTGTTCAAGTTTATTGATTAATATGTCATGATTAATTGTATCAAAAGCCTTTTTAAGGTCTATAAATATTCCAACTGAATGTAATTTGTGGTCTATGGCGTTTGTAATCTCCTCAACTGATTCTATTAATGCAAGTGATGTTGAACTATGTGCTCTGAATCCATATTGACTATCAGTAAGTAATTTATGTTTACTTATGAATTTGTCTAATCTATTATTGAATAACTTTTCTAATAATTTGGAAAATTGTGGAAGCAAAGAAACAGGTCTATAATTTGTGAAGTGGTGTCTATCCCCAGTCTTATACAGCGGCACAACCTTAGCTATTTTCATTTGATTGGGAAATTTACCGGTTTGAAATGATAAGTTACAGATGTATGTTAATGGTTCTACAATCCATTCAATGACCTGTTTTACCACCACCATATCAATTTCATTTAAATCGGTAGATGTTTTATATTTACAATTATTCACAATGTCTATAATTTCATTTCCATCCACTGCTGTGAGGAACATTGAACAGGGATTTCTTTCTATAAGATTATTATCCCAATCCTCAGATTGGGAATCGGGAATTTTTTCTGCCAAGCTTGGTCCAATATTTACAAAAAAATTATTAAAACCGTTGACTACCTCATCCTTATTTTCCTTCTTGACATTATTATCAATGAAATACTGAGGGTAACTCTGTTTTTTATTACCATTTTTGATAATGCTATTTAATATATCCCATATTCCTTTAATATTGTTTTTGTTATTATATAATATGTTACTATAATATTCCTTCCTACATACCCGTATAATATTAGTTAATCTATTTTTGTATTTCTTATATCTATTTTCTGCCTCTTTAGTCTTTAGTTTTATGAATTCTCTATACAGTGTATTCAACTGAATATAGTTTGAAGAGGATTTGCAAATAATTGTATTCTGTTTTTATTTCCATCTTACACAACATCCCAACTTCACTGGAATTGTGGTTGTATATACAGATACAGAGAAAGTTATTGATGCCCACCCCCCCAAATTTCATTATTCTTTTTATTTTTTCTTTTATTCTTTTTATTTATTTGTGCAGTGCATCAATATTTTGTTCTGTGACAGCATCTGTGTTTTTTTTAAGTGAATAACAATAAAAATGAGTCTAAGTCTTATGTCACCATCCTGCCCTGACAAGTTAAGTCACAGAATTTATGAAACGTAACGCAATTAAATTTGGGGTGTGTCCAGCTAATTTTTTCCATTAACACAGCATGTAATCTAAGCTCAACACAGGGCCAATGATGCAACAAGGTTGGATTTATTCTCTAAATTAGTCATCGTTGTGTTTTGGGCATAACATAAGAGCCAGAGTGCACCAGAAACGTCAGCTTGAGTGGTGAATTAATCAAAACGCAGTAGTGAACAGCTGCTGCCAAAACTCCCCGAGGTGAAGCGGGAACATAAAATAAACATTTTTCTATGTGTTCACTTTTACTTCACTTAATGATTGTTTTTAAATCTGTTTCATCGTGTGTATATGTGTGTATAAGCAAAGTATATGTATGTCATAAACCTACTTTTGTAACGTACAAGAGAATATTGCTCCATTTAGCTAAATACCAGAAATACACTGCAGTTGACTTCAGACGAGGCTTTCGGTGATCTATGGCACAACAGACTTTTCCTTCCACATCATAACAATACACCATCACTGTGCCTGTCCACATATTATTTTTAGACCATCAGGACAATGGGTTACATTTCTAAGCACGCTTAGTCCAATTTAGGGTCACAGGGATGTTGGAGCCTATCCCAGCGGCCACTGTGTGAGAGAGACAGGACACCCTGGACAAGCGTCAGTCTATTTGGAGGGGTGACACAAATAGACACACACTTTCACACCTACAGTCAAATTAGAGTTCGCAATTCATCTAACCTGCCTATGTTTTTGGAAGTGGGAGGAGAACCCAGAATGAACCCAAGCAAACAGAGAAAGAACATGCAAACGCACACACAGAAAGGACCAGGTTAGAAGTGAACCTGGAACCTCTGAGCTGTGAGGCAACAGGACTAACCACTAAGCCACTGTGCTGCCCCAGATTACCGCCATATAAAGCTAAAAGGACCTCATGAGGAACAACCTCAAGAGCTGCTCCAGTGACTGGAAGACCAGGGAAAAATAAACAAGGGGTCGAGCCAGCTGGCAAAAAAAAAAAAAGTTTTTTGAGAAATGCGAACAAACAAAATAGAGGAGAAGAGGAGAAAGAAGAGGGAGAGAGAACAAGACCCTGACAGAAGCTTCCCAGTGTCCGTCAAAAACAGTGCATGTCAAAACTGGGCCTCTTCAGTCCACCTCCAGGTCCGCCGTCTCATCAGGAAATTGATCAAGAGACAATATTCCTTGCCACCAAGGGATTGCCATAATGACGATGTGTGTGTGGCAAAAATCATGGAATCACCGGCCTCGGAGGATGTTCATTCAGTTGTTTAATTTTGTAGAAAAAAAGCAGATCACAGACATGACACAAAACTAAAGTCATTTCAAATGGCAACTTTCTGGCTTTAAGAAACACTATAAGAAATCAGGAAAAAAAAATTGTGGCAGTCAGTAGCGGTTACGTTTTTAGACCAAGCAGAGGGAAAAAATATGGAATCAATCAATTCTGAGGAATAAATTATGGAATCACCCTGTAAATTTTCATACCCAAAACTAACACCTGCATCAAATCAGATCTGCTCGTTAGTCTGCATCTAAAAAGGAGTGATCACACCTTGGAGAGCTGTTGCACCAAGTGGACTGACATGAATCATGACTCCAACACGAGAGATGTCAATTGAAACAAAGGAGAGGATTATCACACTCTTAAAAGAGGGTAAATCATCACGCAATGTTGCAAAAGATGTTGGTTGTTCACAGTCAGCTGTGTCTAAACTCTGGACCAAATACAAACAACATGGGAAGGTTGTTAACGGCAAACATACTGGTAGACCAAGGAAGGCATCAAAGCGTCAAGACAGAAAACTTAAAGCAATATGTCTCAAAAATCGAAAATGCACAACAAAACAAATGAGGAACGAATGGGAGGGAACTGGAGTCAACGTCTGTGACCGAACTGTAAGAAACCGCCTAAACGAAATGGGATTTACATACAGAAAAACTAAATGAAAGCCACCATTAACACCTAAACAGAAAAAAACAAGGTTACAATGGGCAAAGGAAAAGCAATCGTGGACTGTGGATGACTGGATGAAAGTCATATTCAGTGATGAATCTCGAATCTGCATTGGGCAAGGTGATGATGCTGGAACTTTTATTTGGTGCCATTCCAATGAGATTTATGAAGATGACTGCCTGAAGAGAACATGTAAATTTCCACAGTCATTGATGATATGGGGTTGCATGTCAGGTAAAGGCACTGGGGAGATGGCTGTCATTACATCATCAGTAAATGCACAAGTTTACGTTGATATTTTGGACACTTTTCTTATCCCATCAATTGAAAGGATGTTTGGGTATGATGAAATCATCTTGCCATAGAGCAAAAACTGTGAAAACATTCCTTGCAAAAAGACACATAGGGTCAATGTCATGGCCTGCAAATAGTCCGGATCTTAATCCAATTGAAAATCTTTGGTGGAAGTTGAAGAAAATGGTCCATGACAAGGCTCCAACCTGCAAAGATGATCTGGCAACAGCAATCAGAGAAACTTGGAGCCAGATTGATGAAGAGTACTGTTTGTCACTTATTAAGTCCATGCCTCAGAGACTGCAAGGTGTTATAAAAGTCAGAGGTGGTGCAACAAAATACTAGTGATGTGTTGGAGCGTTCTTTTGTTTTTCATGATTCCATAATTTTTTCCTCAGAATTGAGTGATTCCATATTTTTTTTCCCTCTGCTTGGTCTAAAAAAGTAACCGTTACTGACTGCCACAATTTTTTTTCCTGATTTCTTATAGTGTTTCTTAAAGCCAGAAAATTGCCATTTGAAATGACTTTAGTTTTGTGTCATGTCTGTGATCTGCTTTTTTTCTACAAAATTAAACAACTGAATGAACATCCTCCGAGGCCAGTGATTCCATAATTTTTGCCAAGGGTTGTATATATATATATATATATATATATATATATATATATATATATATATATATATATATAAAGCACATATACACACACACACACACACACTGCTAAAACAAGAGCAATTAGAATTTTTTTGACATCCGGCAATCTGGATCACCTACAAAATTCAGTGGAGTCTTCCACCCCCTAATATCTATCTGTAGTAAAAAGTTCGTAAAAATCCATGCAATAGTTTTGACGTAATCCTGCTAACAGACAGACAGACAAATAAATAAATGCCGATGACTTTATTACATCCTTGGCGGCCATAAAAATTAAAGGAACACTTTGAAAACACCTCAGATCTCAATGGGGGAAAAAAAAAAAATCATGCTGGATATCTTTCTTGATATGGACTGGGTAATGTGTTCGCTAAGAAAGGATGCCACACTGTTTGATGGAAATTAAAATTGTCAACCTACAAAAGCCTGAATTCAAAGATATCCTGAAAATCACCGCCAAAAAATGATTTGGCAGGCTTGTTAATTTTGCCAAAATTTAATTGCAACAACTTAAAATGGTACTCAGTGGTTTGTACGGCCCCCACATGGTTGTATGCATGCCTGACAACATTGGGGCATGGTGTCCTGGGGTATCTCCTCCCAGATCTGGACCAGGACATCAGTTAGCTCCTGGACAGTCTGAGGTGCAACCTCGCAGTATTGGATGGGCCGAAACATAATGCCCCAGCAGTGTTCTATTTAGGTCAGGCAAGCTTGGGAGCCAGTCACTGGTATCAATTCTTTCATCCTCCAGGAACTGCCTGCATACTGGAACAGATCATCCATGCCTTTATTTTTTCATGTCTTGATTACTCTAATTCATTTTTCCCTAGCCTCAGTAAGTCTTTGTTGGACTACCTATAAATGGTCCAGAATGTGGCTGCAAGGCTCCTTACAAGATCATCTAAGTGGTCTCATGTAACACCCATTCTGTCCTCTTTGCATTGGCTCCCAATTCAGTTTAGACTGCAATTTAAAATACTGGTGATGACTTTTAGAACTGTGAATGGTCAAATACCACTTTACATCAGTGAACTCTTGCACCCGTATGTGACAAACAGGTCTCTGAGGTCCTCGGACCAGAACCTGTTGGTTGTACCAAGGTCAAGGCTGAAGCCCAAAGGAGACTGCATTTGAGGTCATGGCACCCAAACTATGGAATACACTGCCACTACACCTACGTTAGGTTGACTCTGTTGTAACTTTTAAGGAGAAGCTCAAGATCTATTTGTACAGGCTTGCTTTTAGTTTGATGTTATTGCTGTTTTTAGTTTCTGTATTTTTATTTCTGTGTTCTTAAATTCCTGTAAAGCACTTTGTGATTTTATCTTGAGAGGTGCTATACAAATAAACTTTACTTACTTAAACCAGTGACCTGATGGAGGTCATTTATAGGGCTCTGGTAATGCTCATCATGTTCCTTCTTGCAGAAAGGAGTAGATACTGGTCTTGCTGATAGCTACAATCCAGTCCAGCTCTCCTAGAGCAACTGCCTGTCTCCTAGAATCTCCTCAGTACTCTTCAGCCTGTGCTGAGAGACACAGCAAACTGTCTGCAATGGCACATAATGATGTGCTATCCTGGAGGAGTTGGACTACCTCTGTAGGGTCCAGGTACCACACCATGCTACCAGCAGTGTGATGCTGACCATAGCGAAATGCAAAACTAGTGAAAAATCAGTCAGAAATGATGAGGAGGGAAAGAAATGTCAGTGGCCTCCACCTGTAAAACCATTCCTATTTTGAGAGTCGTCTCATTGTTGCCACTCTAGTGCACCTGTAGTTAATTTCATTAACATAAACGCAGCTGAAACTGAGTAATAACCCCCTCTGCTACTTAAATGACCAGATGAAAATCCCATAAGTTGAAATGACTTGATGCTATACTCCGATTTAAAAAAGAGGAATTTACCATTGACACTTGCTCTGCACTGTGCCCTGCATTGCGCCAAAAGAAAGACAGTGCCCCATCAGTTAAAAGGCAATTATTCAATGGTGATTATTTACATTTTGTTGTGCTTATCTCTTATATGGTAAATATTAAAAGGAACCAGCACGTTGCCTGTGGGGACCCATGGGCTCTAGACTGGGTAGTGTTTATAAAATAGGTAGCTGACATTTTTCAAGAGTGGTAATAAATAATACAGTGTTTCTATAATAATTTGGAATGGCGTGTGGATCTAGAATGTAATTATCATCCATTGTTCTCTGTTATATAATATCCATAATTTCTCCAAAGGTACAACCCCAATTCCAATAAAGTTGGGACGTTGTGTAAAATGTAAATAAAAACTGAATACAATGATTTGCAAATCATCTTCAACCGATATTCAATTGAATACACCACAAAGACATTTAATGTTCAAACTGAAAAACTTTATCGTTTTTGTGCAAATATTTGCTCATTTTGAAATGGATGCCTGCAACACATTTCAAAAAAGCTGGGAAAGGGGCAACAAAAGACTGGGAAAGTTTATGAATGCTCAAAGAACACCTGTTTGGAACATTCCACAGGTGAACAGGTTAATTGGAAACAGGTGGATGTCATGATTGGGCAGTGACATGTTTACCACTGTGTTACATCACCTTTCCTTCTAACAATATCCAGTAAGCATTTGGAAACTGAGGACACTAATTGCTGAAGCTCTGTCGGTGGAATTCTTTCCCATTCTTGCTTGATGTATGACTTCAGTTGTTCAACAGACTGGGGTCTCCGTTGTCGTATTTTGCGCTTCATAATGTGCCACACATTTTCAAAGGGCGACAGGTCTGGACTGCAGGCAAGCCAGTCTAGTACCCGCACTCTTTTACTACGAAGCCACACTGTTGTAACACGTCCAAATTGTGGCTTGGCATTGTCTTGCTGAAATAAACAGGGACGTCCCTGAAAAAGACGTAGCATGGATGGCAGCATATGCTGCTCCAAACCCTGGATGTACCTTTCAGCATTGATGGTGCCATCACAGATGTGTAAGCTGCCCATGCCATGGGCACTAACACACCCCCATACATCACATATGCTGGCTTTTGAACTTTGCGCTGGTAACAATCTGGATGGTGTTTGCCTCTTTTGTCCGGAGGACAAAACGTCCATGATTTCCAAAAACAATCTGAAATGTGGACTCATCAGACCACAGCACTTTTCCACTTTGCGTGTGTCCATTTCAAATGAGCTCGGGCCCAGAGAAGGCAGCGGCCTTTCTGGATGTTGTTGATGTATGGCTTTCGCTTTGCATGGTACAACCCCTGCCAAAAATTATGGAATCACCGGCCTCGGAGGATGTTCATTCAGTTGTTTAATTTTGTAGAAAAAAAGCAGATCACAGACATGACACAAAACTAAAGTCATTTCAAATGGCAACTTTCTGGCTTTAAGAAACACTATAAGAAATCAAGAAAAAAAGATTGTGGCAGTCAGTAACGGTTACTTTTTTAGACCAAGCAGAGGGAAAAAATATGGAATCACTCAATTCTGAGGAAAAAATTATGGAATCACCCTTAAATTTTCATACCCAAAACTAACACCTGCATCATATCAGATCTGCTCGTAAGTCTGCATCTAAAAAGGAGTGATCACACCTTGGAGAGCTGTTGCACCAAGTGGACTGACATGAATCATGGCTCCAACACGAGTTGAAACAAAGGAGAGGATTATCAAACTCTTAAAAGAGGGTAAATCATCACACAATGTTGCAAAAGATGTTGGTTGTTCACAGTCAGCTGTGTCTAAACTCGGGACCAAATACAAACAACATGGGAAGGTTGTTAAAGGCAAACATACTGGTAGACCAAGGAAGACATCAAAGCGTCAAGACAGAAAACTTAAAGCAATATGTCTCAAAAATCGAAAAATGCACAACAAAACAAATGAGGAACGAATGGGAGGAAACTGGAGTCAACGTCTGTGACCGAACTGTAAGAAACCGCCTAAAGGAAATGGGATTTACATACAGAAAAGCTAAACAAAAGCCATTATTAACACCTAAACAGAAAAAAAACAAGGTTACAATGGGCTAAGGAAAAGCAATCATGGACTGTGGATGACTGGATGAAAGTCATATTCAGTGATGAATCTCGAATCTGCATTGGGCAAGGTGATGATGCTGGAACTTTTGTTTGGTGCCATTCCAATGAGATTTATAAAGATGACTGCCTGAAGAGAACATGTACATTTCCACAGTCATTGATGATATGGGGCTGCATGTCAGGTAAAGGCACTGGGGAGATGGCTGTCATTACATCATCAATAAATGCACAAGTTTATGTTGATATTTTGGACAATTGAAAGGATGTTTGGGGATGATGAAATCATTTTTCAAGATGATAATGCATCTTGCCATAGAGCAAAAACTGTGAAAACATTCCTTGCAAAAAGACACATAGGGTCAATATCATGGCATAGGGTCAATGTCAAGGAGCAGATCTGATTTGATGCAGGTGTTAGTTTGGGGGATGAAAATTTACAGGGTGATTCCATAATTTATTCCTCAGAATTGAGTGATTCCATATTTTTTTCCTCTGCTTGGTCTAAAAAAGTAACCGTTACTGACTGTCACAATCTTTTTTTCTTGATTTCTTATAGTGTTTCTTAAAGCCAGAAAGTTGCCATTTGAAATGACTTTAGTTTTGTGTCATGTCTGTGATCTGCTTTTTTTCTACAAAATTAAACAACTGAATGAACATCATCCGAGGCCAGTGATTCCATAATTTTTGCCAGGGGTTGTAGAGTTTTAACTTGCACTTGTAGATGCGAGGAACTGTGTTAACTGACAATGGTTTTCTGAAGTGTTCCTGAGCCCACGTGGTAAGATCCTTTACACAATGATGTCGGTTTTTGATGCAGTGCCGCCTGAGGGATCAAATGTCACGGCCATTCAATGTTGGTTTTTGGCCTTGATGCTTACATGTAGAAAGTTATCCAGATTTTCTGATTATATTATGGACTGTGGATGATGGAATCCCTAAATTCCTTGCAACTGAATGTTGAGAAACATTGTTCTTAAACTATTGGACTATTTTTTCATGCAGTTGCTCACAAAGTGGTGATCCTTTTCCCATCTTTGCTTGTGTACGGCTGAGACTTTTGGGGATGCCGTTTTTATACCCAATCATGAGTGTCCTCAGTTCCCAAACACTTACTGAGTGTAATTTTAAGGAAAGGTGATGTAACACAGTGGTAAACATATCACTGTCCCAGCTTTTTTAAAACGTGTTGCAGGAATCCATTTCAAAATGAGCAAATATTTGCACAAAAACAATAACGTTTATCAGTTTGAACATTAAACATCTTGTCTTTGTGGTGTATTCAACTGAATATAGGTTGAACAGGATTTGCAAATCATTGTATTCTGTTTTTATTTACATTTTACACAACATCCCAAATTTAATGGAATTGGGGTTGTATTAGTCCTATCAATGATCCATTTTGGCGGTGTTCATCCTTCACCCAAAATACATAAGTATACCAAATGGCAAATGTTAGCTCGCCCCAGTTTCTCTGTGTTCGAAGGTACACACGCACGCATACATGTACACAGAGGCCACTTCACTTTTAACAGATGGTTTACCGCATGCATACATGTACACAGAGGCCACTTCACTTTTAACAGATGATTGGAATGGCCTGAGCCTAGAATGTAATTATCAATGTCCATTATACACTGTTAGCTAATATCTATAGTTTCTCCAAAAATATTAGTCCTATCAACGTTCCATTTTGGCGGCATTCATGCTTGACCCAATATACGTAAGCTTATCAAACGGCACTGAAAACCAGAGCTATGATTGATATAGAGTTCATCAGAGTCAAAAATCAAAACAGGATTTCCCCTGTTTGTTTTTGTTTTCCCTGAAAGGAAAAATGGGCAATTTAGAGCAAACAAATACAAATTTATGCTCTCTGAGAATTCAAGTTCCTTGATAGAGTCTGTTGTTACTCAGACTCAAGGAGGGTACATTTTATTGGTTTTGAAGGACTATAAATAGGTATTTTCTTAATTTTGGGTGCCTGACTACTTGAAGAGAAGGATGTACTCTGCAGCAACACAATGGTGCAGTCATTTCTGGATTCAATTTCACCAATCCCCGGTTTCTTTCTGTGTCGAGCTGGCATGTACTCTGCATGTCTCTGTGGGTTTCCTCTGAGCACTCTGGTTTCCTCCCAACATCAAAGCATACACATTAGGGTCATGCTCCTTTAACTGCAATTGACCAAGGCAGTGTTTGCAAGCATGGAACTTGTCCCTGAGTGCTGGACTGTGGCTGCCTATTGCTTCCAGTTATTGGTTTGTGTGCAACTACAATTACGATGTCTTAAACACTGAGAACAAACTACACTGGACAATGACAAATAAAGGCTGATCTTCTATCTATCTACCAGGTGCCTTCAAAGGATCCTTGGACACCACTGGTATGACTTTGTCTCAAATGTGCAGTTAGTTACGAAGGCGTTGCTTTGCACCATGCGGCACCGACGCGACGCGTGGAATTCCTCCGCACGTCTGTCTCAATGTGCCGAAAAAGTGCTGATGTCCACATCTTTTCACAATTCCTGTGCTAGTCAGATGACATCCCGGATAAAACACAGCGTCCAGTTTGGAAATGAACGGCACATTCCACTGTTACAGGAGTTTTTGTCATGGAAAGAGGAGAGGTGGCTTCGTGCGTCGCGGCGGTGACGCATGGCGCAAAGCAACGCCGTTATGAAGCCTCACAGGACATGTTCTGGCATGTCCAGGCACATCCACAATGTCTCGAATAATCACTCAATGGAAAAACCATCGACAGCTGTCTGAACGCATCTCAAAGCCGTCCTGTGAGACCAAAACGGAGGTGGTTTTGTCTTGTTCCAGTAGCGAATCCATCGTGACGTGCGAAGCCTCCGCTCAGCTTTCCATGACAAAATCTCGTTAAAACTAAAATCTGCCGGAAAATGGTTGATGTCCAGCTCTTGTGATAACCAGAGAAATTGCACACGATGGTCACGGATCCATACAGCCATCCGTTTAGAAATGAAATGGTCGCTCAGCCTGTCGATGGCAGCTTCGGAGCGCGGCGCACCACCAGTCACTCTGGGCTGTCCTTAAAGCGACAGTAACACTCCGTAATCTCTTGGAAGCCCATAACATTTTCACCAAAAACCACCTGAATTTCTAGAATGGTGTCCACTTTGATGTCCCTCACAGTTTCTGAAAAAATTTTGATCAAGCAAAGCGGCAGTCTCTGAGCCATTCCTAAACAATGAAAAAAACGACGAAAGGGCTGGACCACTCCTCACTCAAAGCCTGCTCACAGGCGAATGACGCAACCGACAGGCGTGAAAAAACTCACGCATGCGCACGAAGGTTCAACCATGTCTGATGCAATCACACGTGATTCAAATCCATATGGTTTTTGAAAAAAATAATAAGGTCGGATACTTTTCTAATAGACCTCGTATTACAGATTTTATCCAAGTTGGTCCACAGCCTGAGCTATTACATGCCAATGATTACTTATGTAAGAAGTAATCCTTAGGGTGACCAACTGTGGTGTTACCACTTGTCTCCTTCAGTCTCAGTTTCCTTATTTCCCAACGTGTCCTTCTTTCACACCTTGTCCCTCTCTCATGTGCACTGGAAACATTAGCGGTGGGAATCTCTAGGCACCTCACGATTCAGTTAGATTACAATTTGACTTTGATTTGATACAGGGCTCAACAGTAACAGTTGCTTGCTTGTCTAACGCAACTATAAAGTCCATGGGGGCAAGTTCACAGTTTGTGTCAGGTGTCCGTTCGCACAAGCACTAAATCGTACTTTCAGTGGTCCATAAATAAATCTAGGGATGTCCTGACTTGACTGATCAGTGTCACATAACGTGTGCGTTTCCTCTCAGTCATTTCATGTGCACGGCGTCAGTGGAGCAAGCAGGAAGTCAGGGCTGCTGCTGATTTCACCACAGAGCAGCGGTCCACAGTTCAAAAGCACATTAACGCTTTGTTTTGGTATAAATAAGCACCAACTGTATGTTATTCACACAGATAATCAAGAATGCATGCGATTTTCCATTTCATCAAAGTTTCTTCCATATAGTTATGGGGGTGTTCAAACATGCACCAAGTCTGTTTCTTATGAATGGTGCAACAGAACAGACCTGGTCCATCAGGTAGCGCTTTCCACATAAATAAATGTTTTTTCTTCTCATCCTTCAGTCCTCCTACTCATAGACTTTGAACAGTTGCATAGTCAGAAAGACCCCCAGCAGCTTACACTGAAGGTCTACTTCTGAAGACAACTTAAAGACTTTTTTTGGAATATAATAATACTAGCGTGTTGCCCATGGGGATCCATGGGCTCTAGATTGGGTATTGTTTATAAAATGGGTAGCTGACATTTTTTCAAGGGTGGTAATAAATTGCGCAAAGTTTCTATGATGAGTTGGAATGGTGTGTGATTCCAGAATGTTTTTAGAACCTTAGACCTTAGGCTTTGCACTACAAGTGTTTTCACTTTCTTCTGTCATTCATGTATTTTTAAGGTATTTACAATTATTTTATGTACTTAATAAAATCATGCAGTCACGCTTTTAATATATAGATGATTTACCGGCCCCTGCTGGATTGGTATGTGAGTCCAGAATGTAAATATCAATGCCCATTGTTCAGTGTTGTTAGCTAATATATGTAGCTTCTCTAAAAATATCGGTTTTGGTGCCGTTCATCCTTGAACCAAAATACATAAAGACCTAAAAAAAAACAAAAAAAAAAAACAATAATCCTAGACAGGATTTATTTTTCCTCACTGTGTGACTACTCTGTACTTTTCAAAGCAAAGTATTTATAATAATCACTAATGAATTTACTCCCAGTACATTCTTTAACAACTCAGCCATACGAGGTCTATTAAAAAACCATATGGATTTGAATCACGTGTGATTACATCAGACATGCTTGAACCCTCGTGGGCATGCAGAGAGTTTTTTCACGCCTGTCAGTTACGTCATTCGCCTGTGGGCAGTCTTTGAGTGAGGAGTCGCCCACCCTCTCGTCGATTTTTTCATTGTTTAGGAATGGCTCAGAGACTGCTGCTTTGTTTGATCAAAATTTTTTCAAAACTGTAAGGCACAACTGAGTGGACACCATTCGATAAATTCAGCTGGTTTTCGGTAAAAATTTTAACGGCTGATGAGAGATTTTAGTCTGGTAGTGTCGCCGTAAGGACGCCCCACGGTGCCTGACGGCAATCTGTGCTTCGAGGCGGCAGCGTCTCGCCGTTTCAGGTTGAAAACTTCCACATTTCAGGCTCTGTTGACCCAGTAAGTCGTCAGAGAACAGAGAACTTTCAGAAGAAGTCAGCATGAGGAGTTTATTCGGACATTCCATTGTTAACGGACATTTTGTAATGAAAGAACGTGCGGGCAGAGTCGCATGTCGGGCCGGACCCGACCGCGGGGGGTTGCGACAGGAAAAACACCTCCGTTGGAAACCTTAACGGGCAAGTTGGAACATGCCCAAGCTGTTAAACAATTTCTCAGTTACTCACTTGTTGAAAGCCATCAAAAGCCTCCTGAATTTTACAAATGGTTTTCAACACGGAGGTGTTTTTCCTGTCGCGGCACACACAGATTCGCCGAGTCGTATTTGCGTGCACGTGTTTCAATACAAAATGTCCTTAAACAGTGGAATGTCCGCATAAAGTCCTAATGCCGGCCTCTTCTGAATCTTCTCTGTTCTCTCACAAGTGTCCACTCGGATATTCCTCACAGGTCCAGATAAAATTTTGATAAAGCAACGCCTGCCGTCTCGAGCAGCATGTGAAACAAAGGAATTCAGCTGAGAGGGCGGGACCACATCTCACTCAAGGCCTGCCCACAGGGAAATGACGTCACTGACACGCGTGAAAAAACTCACGCATGCGCACGAGGGTTCAAGCATGATTGGTGTAATCGCACGTCATTCAAATCCATATAGTTAAAAAAAAAATAAAAGTGTCGGTTTCTTATCTAATAGACCTCGTATTTGCACCTGTCCAGCTTTCATTTATTGATTCTAATTTCTAAAACCCAGGGGAGCTGTCACTCCTTAGGCCCCTGCTTCCCCCACCTGTTTAAATGCAGGCTCAGACATGGTGACCAACTCTGGTGTTTGGACTATTAGGCTACTCCTCCAGCAAAGGAAATTGTGATGCATGCGTGCGTGCACATTGGCTGTGGTGCTCTAATGCACTTTGTACTTGTGTCAGAACAAGTACAACCCCTGGCAAAAATTATGGAATCACCGGCCTCAGAGGATGTTCATTCAGTTGTTTAATTTTGTAGAAAAAAAGCAGATCACAGACATGACACAAAACTAAAGTCATTTCAAATGGCAACTTTCTGGCTTTAAGAAACACTATAAGAAATCAAGAAAAAAAGATTGTGGCAGTCAGTAACGGTTACTTTTTTAGACCAAGCAGAGGAAAAAAAATATGGAATCACTCAATTCTGAGGAAAAAATTATGAAATCACCCTGTAAATTTTCATCCCCCAAATTAACACCTGCATCAAATCAGATCTGCTCATTGACATTGACCCTATGCCATGACATTGACCCTATGTGTCTTTTTGCAAGGAATGTTTTTGCAGTTTTTGCTCTATGGCAAGATGCATTATCATCTTGAAAAATGATTTCATCATCCCCAAACATCCTTTCAATTGTCCAAAATATCAACATAAACTTGTGCATTTATTGATGATGTAATGACAGCCATCTCCCCAGTGCCTTTACCTGACATGCAGCCCCATATCATCAATGACTGTGGAAATTTACATGTTCTCTTCAGGCAGTCATCTTTATAAATCTCATTGGAAAGGCACCAAACAAAAGTTCCAGCATCATCACCTTGCCCAATGCAGATTCGAGATTCATCACTGAATATGACTTTCATCCAGTCATCCACAGTCCACCATTGCTTTTCCTTAGCCCATTGTAACCTTGTTTTTTTCTGTTTAGGTGTTAATGATGCCTTTCGTTTAGCTTTTCTGTATGTAAATCCCATTTCCTTTAGGCGGTTTCTTACAGTTCGGTCACAGACGTTGACTCCAGTTTCCTCCCATTCGTTCCTCATTTGTTTTGTTTTGCATTTTCGATTTTTGAGACATATTGCTTTAAGTTTTCTGTCTTGACACTTTGTCTTCCTTGGTCTACCAGTATGTTTTCCTTTAACAACCTTCCCATGTTGTTTGTACTTGGTCCAGAGTTTAGACACAGCTGACTGTGAACAACCAACATCTTTTGCAACATTGCGTGATGATTTACTCTCTTTTAAGAGTTTGATAATCCTCTCCTTTGTTTCAATTGACATCTCTCGTGTTGGAGCCATGATTCATGTCAGTCCACTTGGTGCAACAGCTCTCCAAGGTGTGTTCACTCCTTTTTAGATGCAGACTAACGAGCAGATCTGATATGATGCAGGTGTTAGTTTTGGGGATGAAAATTTACAGGGTGATTCCATAATTTTTTCCTCAGAATTGAGTGATTCCATATTTTTTTCCTCTGCTTGGTCTAAAAAAGTAACCGTTACTGACTGCCACAATCTTTTTTCTTGATTTCTTATAGTGTTTCTTAAAGCCAGAAAGTTGCCATTTGAAATGACTTTAGTTTTGTGTCATGTCTGTGATCTGCTTTTTTTCTACAAAATTAAACAACTGAATGAACATCCTCCGAGGCCGGTGATTCCATAATTTTTGCCAGGGGTTGTACAACAGCACTGTGCATTGTGATAATGGTAACATTTTGTTGCACTGTTGATTTGCCGACACTTAAACCTGCAGAAAACCTGGCTCACAACATCTGTTTTCATCTTGTGCATGCATATTTTGTTTTAAATGCACTTTGAAATCAGTGGAACGAAGTATTTGCACAACGCACTCCAACACAGTGCATTCTACAATACATATTAAAATGAAAACAGTGGGGGAGAGACATTTTTAAGTAATCAGCCAAAAATAATAGCCATGATATTCAATAAATCTATTTGGATTCTTTTTTAGCCCTTTATGAAACAGAATATCAGTCAACCTTCAGCTGAGCCTTCCAACGTGCTTATCGAGGGTGTAAGATTTTTAAAGATGGAGATTTTCTTCACAACTTTCTTTAAAGCATGTTTAAATAACAAAAAATATTTATTCAATGTATTATTCCAACACATCCTGGCTCCATAGGGATGTGCTAAGCATTTGTTTGATTGCCAACCTGCTTCCTCTTCCTGTTTCCAGCTATAAGTCTAAAATGATATAGAATCGCACTATGAAAGCAAAGCAAAAAAAAAAAAAAAAATCATGTATTATTATTAAAAAAATAAAATAAAATAGCCATAAGTTTTAACAAAATCCATTTCACTCATGCACTGTCATGAGGGAATGCTCCTGTTGCTCATATTTGTGGAGAGGTGTACATGAGAACAGCGAGTACTGAAGAAGTCACACCAAAACAGTATTAGTGAATAATTGCATAAAATACTGTGTCCACAAGTACTCTGCAATGAGTACATGTGGTACCCTCCAGCGCTAGAGCAGCTCTGTCACAGTTTAAATGAGCTCTTCTAGAGATGATTTGATGGAAACGCTATAATACAGTTGATCAAACACTTTTTAGAGTTGGGCCATATGCACTCATTGCAGACTATTTTACGCTGCAAAAGTTGCTGTGTTGTTGCCAAGCTCCAACCTCTGGCCCTGTGAAACAAAGCAAATGTGGAAATGGAAAATCTTGCTGTTCATTGAATGCACTTGAGGTTCTCTCTGAAAGGAATTCACTTCCCGCAGAAGCCCATGTTAAAATGCTCAAATTAAAAGAAGAAACAAACAAAAATCTTGGTCTCTATAGCTAGTTTCTCTATCCTTGATAATTGCACAGGGTGATTTTATTTTATTTAATTTTTTTACAACTTATCAGTTTAATATATTCTAAACCATAAACTCATGAATAATTAGGGGTGAGGTTGAGTGACAGTTAGCCTGTGCTGTTGAGCCGAGTCCAGAGCCTTGCTAGCAGAGACCACTAGTACTGGCTGCTAACCAGTGTGGACTGACCGTATCTGACCTTTATGAACATTACAAATATCTGTGATATCATGGCTTGTTATGTGGTTAGTTGTACGAAATGACCATTTAATAAGTTTGTGCACCTGTATTTAACAGTGAAATTTTTGTGTTATTTGTGTGTTAGCACCAGTAGCAGGTATCACAGCTTTGTGACATTAGCTATAATGTTACACCACAGTTACTGAGACAATAAACAGGTAATATTTTTTAATAATCGGACCCAAGCCACCAGTCAAGTAAACCACCGCCCAGTCCACAAAAACACGAGTTAATAAAATACCTGAACAAAACATAACCTGTTGCCATTAGCTTGTGCAGTAACGCCAAGATGGGGGTGTGTTTGGGCATTATTCTTCCCTCCCAAGTCACGCACAGACTTGCCCATGCTCCACCTCTTTACACACAGATGAGTTGGCTGGGAGTTAGGTGAAGGACAAAGTAAGAACTGCCCATATAGCAACACCCAGAGCCGCAGAATTTGAAGTTCATAACTGCTGTTCAGAAAACCTATGGGTGAAAAAGAAGGTAGCTAAAGAACAGTTCAACACCAGCTTTGTTCAGGAACACATTTGTTAACAATTCAAAGTAAATCAAAACCTGTGGGCTGTACTCACAGTGTGATTTACACCACATTACTCTGCTCTCTGTAAATGACTCCACTGTGAGGGGTTTTTCGATCAAGGATAGAAATAATTCAATTACTAGAATTTAAGCATGGAAAATCTGAGCAAAATCACCAATTGCTCAAACACATAAAGGTATAAGATGAGGAGGGGGAAAGATTCTTACTCCCTCCTCATCTTACACCTTGATAAGGAGGGGGAAAGAGTCGTTCCTCTTTTAAATTACAGGGATCAAAGTGGTGAAAAACAAAAAAAGCTGAAACCTAAAATGATCGCCCCCCCCCCCCCCCCCCCCAAATTTTTGAATTGTAGAATCTCTGAAATTCCAGACAATAAACTGCAGCATCCATTTTGATGAGAAAAAAAAAAAAAAAAATCAACTTTCCTTATTCAAAATTACTCCTCTAGTAGTATTTACCCTTACTAGGATGCAGCAGTTTTCTAGCTTGGCAGATAGACTAGTTCTGGAGGAAATGCTGGAGGAAATCACTGAAGAAATGAACAAACTGAAAATATGGTTTGACCGACTGTCATTAAATTTAAATAAAATAAAACTGTTATTTGGGAACTGCAGAAGGAATGAGCAAGTGCAAATACAAATAGATGGGGTGCAGATTGAAAGGGTTAATGAAAATAATTTCTTGGGGCAATAATAGATAAGAAAATCTGTTGGAAACCACACATCAAATATAAACGAAGCATTTCAGCGTTTAAAAAAAAGGCAAAACATGTTCTGGATCACAAATCACTCCGCATCCTACACTGTTCCACTGTCTTACCGGTTTTCAATTACTGAGTAGAGATCCAGATCAATAACTACATGAGTTCAATAAAATCACTAACTACTCTTCAAAAAAGGGCAATACGGGTCATTCATAATGTCAGCCATCAAGAACATACTCACTCACTCTTCTTAAACTCAAAAATATTAAAACAGACATAATAAAATTACAGACAGCACAGATCTTGTACAAAGCAAAAATAACCTTTTACCAAAAACATACAGAAATTGTTCAGGGATCGAAAGGAGAGATAAATTAAGAGAGAAAAGCAACTTCAAAATTAATAAAATGGGTACAAACAAGAAAAGATTCTACATTTCATTTTGTGGGGTGAGACTGTGGACCAGTGTGGGGAAGGAGTGAAAGTAGTGTCCAAACATTCAACAATTTAAAATTAAATATAAAGAATGTGTTTTCACAGGATACAGGGATGAAGTGGAGGTGTGAGAGTCACTAGGTGTTCACAGGAACATTTTTATTTCTATACTTATTTATGTTCATTGTTATGTTCATTGTTCATTGGTTTTATCTTTTCCATTGTGTTTTGTTTAATCAGGTTATTTTTGTCTTTGTCTTTTAAAATTGTATTGAAGCAATATCATCATTATTATTATTATTATTATTATTATCATGACTGTTAACTACTCTTACGGAAGCAAGGGGTGGGATTCAATAATTTCAGACTTCTTCCCACTCCTTTCTGAACAAACTTTATATTACCTGTTGTTTTACTTTTTATTATGTTATGATTACAATAAATGAATAGAGATAAATGAATATTACAATTTGTAATGCATTTGACTCTTTAATGCAAACTTTAACATTGAAAATGGCATAGACATGCTAACACGTTAGCACAGGCTCCCGTTTCTAAGATATAAAATACAACTATCAATTGTTTCAGAAGACTGTAACAGGTCAGTTTAACATAAAAAAAGGTAATTATTACTCACAGAGCTGCCTAAGGGGCCCTCAGGCCCAAGGTACCTGATGTAAAAAAACAAACAAACAAACAAAAAAAAACCCCACTAAATTCAGCACTGATCACTGATCTCAAAAATGACCCAGGCAACTGGCAAAAAAGCAGAAATCCCCCAAAAAGAGGAAAATTTTCATCCCTGAGATTAATTATATTCACAATGCACTTCTGCACCCATTATCTCACTACAGCTAGACAGCATGTGCACACAAAAACACATCCTGAGAATAATGTGCATCCGTATTAAAAAACGCTAATATATTTTTTTTTATGTTAAGAGCATGTTGAAGCACGCTGATATATGTCGAAATACGCTGAGCAAATCGAAAAAAAGTTTGGGCATGCTGAAAATTTTCAATGTATGCCAACGTATGACTCATACATCCTGCACATGTGGGACATAAATTCTAGGTAAGTTATGCGATTATTGAACTGATGAGCCAGCGACCGGTGCTTTGATCGGTCCCCCGGTCTGATCAACCCGGTGTCGATGTCTGCCATGAATGAATGAAGTGCTGTGACTCTTTAAACTTTTAAAGCGCCGGTCAGCATAAGGACACACACACACACACACAAGATAAAACTGTGTGGATACATTAATGTGTGAAAAGTAAAGTTACAAATGAAAAATGTGGTCACATTAGAACATCTGAACAGAAAACACTCTCGTGGGAGGGACTGAAAGCAGCAAAAAAGTGAGCATGGTCAAATGGTAACATGCCTGTGTTTCTATAGCACTTTTCTGTCTGATACACACTACGGATGCAGCGGTTTTGCAACTCCATAGTCCTGTATTGTATTCTGATGAGCTTTTGCTAGAAAACAATGAAAATGAATGCTTTATTTTTTATTTTTGTATTTTATCAAAAAAGTTCACCCATGAAAAACTGAAATTTTTATACACTGTTGCATTTGAGTGGACTTCCAAAAACTACAACTCTGGTTAAATAATAAATAAGGAGAAAAAGGAAAAGGTATGACTCAGAAATACAATCTAATCACTACTGAAGTTTTACAAAAGCTAAGAATTTAATGAATGCCAAGAGCGCAACCTTGCCCATATTCAAAGAAGTTGTGCATAAGAGTACAAGCATGGGTTCATAGATAGGCAGGTTAAAAGTGGTCACTTTAGTCACTTATGCATAAAAGCGTCTTCTAAATATGACACAGGAAATTGTTTTTTATGAAAAAAATTAAAACATTGTATTAATTAATGTAATGTTGTATAAATTAATTAATGCACACACTCAAAACACCCGACAACGATGCCTCACATTCACTCATTCATAGACACACCAATGTCAGATAGCTGCCATGAAAGGCATTCCACTCCACAGCAGAAGCAATCTGGGGAGAAAGGAGCTTGCTCAACAGTGCATTAGTGATCTTTCTTTCTTATCAGGAACCTATGGCACTCTGGTCACAAGCCCACTTATCTACCCTTGAGGTCACCACTTTCCCACTGTTGTTCGATGGCGGTAACTAGGTAAAATGATGCTGGTTAGTTAGCTACAATACAATTCAGGACAATAAAACCTGGACAAATAGATAAAAAATGGTTTCTATCCCAAAACAATAATAGCCCTTAATGCTTGGTCAACTTGATTTCTACGTGCATTATCCAATATGATTGTGTAGGACCAGCTGAATATAAAATAGTATGCACATACATGCACCAATACTGCAATACTGAGATTTTATTATAACATTTATTTTCATATTTTTATAGTATTTTTACATTGGCAGGGGTGGTGGCCAAGTGGTTAAGTGCAGTTGTTTTCCAGTGCAGAAGGTTCCGGTGTTAACATAAGAATAATAAGGTAATCTGTACTGTGAAATTGAAGGGCTTACTTTAAAGTATTTCAGTGTGCAATTTTTTTGTATCATTTTTTAAACAATTTTTTTTATTACATTTTTGTGGTAAAATTTTAAACTAAATTGTTTTGATGACTTATTTATCCAAGTTGTTATAAGTTAAAATTGTGATTTTACAAAAACTTAACAGAATGTAGTAAATGTTACATTGTTTATTTAATTATTTATATAGAACCTTTCATAACAGTGCTTCAAAGTACTTAATAACAAAACTATAAAATTATCATGACTTAACAAAAACAACAAAACATAATGCCAAATATTGGAACTGAATCTTTATGACTTGAACCTGATCCAACCAGGACTGCCTGGACCAATTTTGAACTGAATCAGAAGATCACAGTTGATATGCCACCCTAATTTTAGCCAGTTACGTTGATTGATATATCCATAATGCATAAGGTTGAGTGGTGAGAAGGTGGGAGTAAATGTGGCATCAAATCTGAATAAGTCGTCACAGCGATGCATCTACAGGACAAATTCTCTCTCTCACATACACTCACACACCATATATGTGTTGGAAACACAAGACATTGTGAGTAAAACTATACCATATGTGGGTCAAAAAGTCGGAGAGCAAGCTGTCTTCGCTTCAGGAATAACGAGACAAGGAGCTATGGTGACAATGATGGAGGAGGCGTGTGCTCACACATAAATATACACACTCACTCAGTGGAATGTCAGTGTGTCTGCTATCAAAACACTGCGTGTCTGGGGCTGGCTATTTTAAGGTCTGGGAAAGGCAACAGATGCAAACAAGAACCTTTTTCCTCACTCAATTCATGAACGTGAATATTCACGTATGTTTGCCAAATACAACCACAAGAACAGATGACATACAGGACTATAAGGGCAGTCTGGAAAATACAAAACTGATGCAAATGCCAGCAAGCCAGTAATACAAATTTCAGCTGTTTTTAATTGTTCATTCACTGTATTAATAATCCTCTCTGTGCCCGTTTGTTACACGATGTTAAATACTGATCAACTCTTGCTGTTACTGCAGCAGTTTAAACTTGCCAAATTCTCAAAGGATGACCAATATGGTGATGACTTGATTTAACAACAAATAGTATTAAGACATCATTGATTTTACATCACAGATAAAACAGTAAAATTGGCAGTGAGGTTACTGCAGCTTAAATCAAGTGTTCTTGTTTAAGTGAAAATATGACTGCTGCAGTCCTGTTAAGATATTCTCTATTTCTGCATTTCATTTCTGCATGTCTGGTTTCAGTATTCAGCCAAATGTCTGCATCATGATTATTCATGTGTGAGCCTGTGGCCTTTCACCAGCAGAGCACACAAAAGGTCAAACACTCAAATACACATATCCACAAAACTACAGCTGCAACTACCCAAACACATAACCAAGAACGGTGCTCCAGAAAAGAAAAAAAAAAAAAAAATGAAAAGCACAAGTTACATGTGCCATTACAATTCCTTCAAAACATATTTATAGATACAATAAACTTGAGTCACGAACCACTACAAGGGGTCAAGATATAAACCCAAACTTTAGATTTTTGCTTATTTGTTTCTTTGAAAACAAGCAACATACATGCTAGTATGCACACACAGACCCTGCACTGACTGTAGCTTTTAAATGTGAAATTTAAAACCTCTGTGATTATACGTCAGTTACATGTTTCAACAACAGACGGTGCAAATCATTTGGAATGCTTTGAAACAGTTGGCGACATATTGAAGCCACATTTTTGCACAGCCGCTGATGTCCTCCTTTTGATGTAGATTCCAGACAAATGTTTTGAAAGCAGATGTTGTAAAGACTTTGAAATGTTCTCCACCAGTGTTTTGAGTTTGCTATGACTAATTTGCAGTACTGACAAAATGATATGGCACCATCCTCACCTACATGTTCTATCCATTCTTTTACTCTGACTTTATTTTCCTGGTCAGCTGTACATTTTGTCTCCTATTTGCCCACAAGCAGGCAGTGTGTTGCTAGCTATGTGGAGAGCACACAGAGTAGCCAGAGTTCAGGAGACAAACAAACTGCATTCAAGGATAACCACAGATGGTTGTCATTTTTAATAATTTACCCAACATTCGACAACTATCCAGCAGGTGGCAAAAAAGTCTACAGGAAACTACAAAGACAAAACAGAGTAACTAGTTGGATAGATTTGGTACATCAGATTTATCAAATTCAATCAAATGGGTCAGTCCTCATTATATGTTATTTTAATTTTATGAGCTACAATGTGATAATATTTATTGTTGTTTTTCTTTCAGCCGGCCCCTTTTTTTGTTTAAGGTTGCCACAGCAGAGCCAGTACAGACCGACACTGAGATTTGGCACAATTTTTACACTGCATGCTCTTCCTAACGTAACTAGAGTTTTATCTGGACACTGGTCTTCCTAAGAGGTCTCCCATCCGAGTACTAATCAGGACATACGCTGCTTAGCTTCTGAGATCTGACGAGGTCAGGCTTGCTGCTCGGTGACAGTGCTTATTGTTTTTGATTGCTTAACTCACTCATTTGCCTCCATTTTTGCTGAAAAAGCCAGATGCTATTTCAAGGGAAGGAAACACTTTGTTCATATGCTCAACAATGTTCAAATAAAACTATTTTAGAATAGAATAGAATGCTTTTTATTGTCATTATACACAAGGTAAAACGAAATTAAAAGATAGATTTTATAGATACAAATTAATAGATTTAGGGGGTGGTGTACAAGTGGTTAATGTGCTTGGTTTCAGTTCAGAAGGTTCCGGTTTCAATCCCACCCCTGCCACATTTCTCCATGTAATGTGGAGTTGCATCAGGAAGGGCATCCGGCGTAAAACTTGTGGCAATTCAACATGCAGATCTACCTTGGATTTGCTGTGGCGACCCCGAGTGCAAACAAGGGAGCAGCCGAAGGGACTTACATAGAAGTAAACTGAGACATATGTATCCTATGATGTGGGGCTGTAAGTTATCAAAGCTTCATGTAATGGGGCAAAAGGTTGGAACCTTAATAAAAAAAGAAACCCATTTGTGATGTATATCCCTTTCAGTTCTCATACTAGTTGAATTTGAGGCTGCCATAGCGCTATCCTTGTGTCTTTACCCGTATCTTGCTTCTCTCAGCCTTCTTCTCTATTGAATTTCTCTCAATTTCTGAGTCCACTCTCACACATTTGCCACATTTTTCGCCTCACCTCCTCTCTGCCTTTGCATCATTCCTCCTTGCCAAATTAAATGCCTTTAGCTAGCAGATAAGTGTGTGTACTGAGTCGCTGTACATGGCACACTCGCAGCATTTCATCTTGCCACTTCACTAAATCATACTAACTCAATCATCTGCATGGAGTTGCACACTAATGCACACACGTACACACACACAAGGCTTGGAGTGTGAGAAGCAGTGCATCTAGAGAGGTGCTTTACTATGACTAATTTTATCAGCTGTCTTGCAAGTGGGGGAAGAAATTGCACAACAACATTATCATATACAATAAGATGAGACTACAAGATAGAGCTTTCCAAATTAATTCCTTTTTAGTATCACTATTCAAATGAGTAAAGACCTCTTCTTAAACTGAGGCACAACTGAAATCCCTTATGGCATACCTGGGCAAACTGCGGCCCGGGGGCCACATGCGGCCCTTTGCATGTCTCTGTCCGGCCCTCATGAGGTCTGTGATTATTATTACATATATTAAAAATGTCAAGCTTGTGTGTTGCAAATCAGAGAGGTTTATTTAGGTATATTTAAATATTTACATATTATTACAATAATGAAAATTACCTATAAAAGCTATTAAATAGGTAATTTTTTGTAAAAAATTTGTAATGGGAGACAGCCGAGTTATCGATGGTGTGGCCCTCGGACATAATTCAGGTTCCCTATGTGGCCCCTTGTAAAAATTAATTGCCCACCCCTGCCTTATGGGATACATCAACCGAAACGATATTACACATTTACCTCAAAGGCTGGTGATGGAATATTTATGTTAAAGATATAATGTGTATACAATTAGAGGGTATATTTAATATTTATAAAGTTATTACTGTCTATATAAGAAATGAAATGATGCAGGTCAGTCACACTGTGCTTCTCTAACCTAAGAAACAGGCTACAAGCTTAAAATATTGGAACGCAGCACATTGCAAAGGTTAATAAATACAATGAGGTCATCCTAGCCCTTTCAAAAAGTTTCAGCGGGCATAAAAAAAATCTAGTTTATCATGAATCAGCTGCAAATCATGAATTATCTGCAAAACGTGAATACTGAATAATATCTAAGGCAACATGAACACAACTTCAATTTCAACTTATTTTCGTTTATATAGCGCCAAATCACAGCAAAGTTGCCTCAAAGTGCTTCACACAAGTAAGGTCTAACCTGACCAACCCAACCTTACCAATGCACATCTCACAAAACATGAATTTCTTCACGATTTGGTGTATGTGCTTAGCTGAGGAGCCAATGGTGCGAAGCTACCTGTGGGATTATGTCTGTGCGCCTCTCACTTTCACTGCACCACAGGGCTTCGTGCCACCCCTCGACTCGCGCATGTGTTGAGACTCTTTCACTTTTTCTCTTAGTGGGTGAACAATCCAACGCTTAGTGAATTATGCTTCATGATGATAGGAAAGGTCGACATCGATGTCGCTATGAACACTTGACCGCCACATGTCAGTTGTCTTTGTGGTGACTTTTCTGACACCTCCTGTTTAAAAGAGTTGTGAGGCCCCATTTTCAGAGTCTGTATTCATACTGAGAATCACGATCAAGCAAGCTTTTGCCTTTCTGCTCTACGGGAGGTTTCTGTCCTCCCTGAGTCTTACTGAGGACAACTGCATTACCGTTTTGACAGGTGTACCGCCCCAGTCAAACTCCCCACCTGTTCACTGTCCCCGGAGTGGGTCAGCCAGTGCTTGACGCCAGAAGTAACTGATCCGTAAACTAAAATCCAAAAACTACTTGAACTGAAAGAAAACACATATCATGAATGATATTCACGTTTTGCGAGACCTCTGTTCACATTTTGTGTTATTAATGGTTTGCAGATAATTCACAATTTGCAACTGATTCACGTTTTGGAGGTCAACACCACTGATGCTCACACTGTGGCAGCATTCATGTTTGGGGCGAAGCCACATGACTATTTTATATTGTATATGTTGAGTGCATATATTGGGTGTGGACAAATATTTTAAAAATTACACGTGAACTAGCGGTTGATCGATAAATTAGTCGGCCAATTTATTACTCTTTTCCCATTATCAGCATCGCCTGATTAAATGGCCACAAAGACAATGAAACAAAAAATTATGCAGACAGTTTGGACTGGAATGAATGGAATGTAAAGTCTGTCTGTGTGTCGTCACTGGCAGAGCACCACGTGGAGTTGGTTCTGGCAGCATGTTTTACCTGGCTACAGCCTGAGAACATTTCAGTCAGAGCAAGAGCAAAGTGATGCAGACACTTAAAATATGGCTCTGATTTTACTCTGTGCTCTCATTTAAAAGCGTGCATGTTTGTGCATTAAAATCAAAATGCTAATGGGAGGCAAACTATAAAGAGGGTATATGAAATGCATCAAACCATCCTGACCACAAAGTGTCTCCCTCTCTTTCTCTGTACCTTTCCTTCTTCTGTATTCTTCCTTTTATTTCACCACCTTCAGGAGCTCTTCCTGCTTGTCTTCAGTTTTAGCTTTTTTTCAACACCCCCCACCCCCGTTCTTCTTTGCGCATTTGCCCACAAAACGGCTTTACTCAGCAAAACATGCACCACAAACATCTGGGACCAAAAAAATTTTATATATATATATATATATATATATATATATATATATATATATATATATATATAAATCAACTTTAGAGATCAGCAATGGGCACAAGTAAAATGGCTCAAACAAGCAAAACTGTGAACTCTCAAAACAGAAGAATTACAAAAAGAAAGCTTGGCTTGAATGAGGGGAGATTTAGGATGGTGAAATGTAACATGAGGTAGCACACCCATTAACAATGTCTGGTACTTGTAAATGCTGAGGAATGTTGAGGGATTTTTAAATGAGCTTTTACAATGCGGTTTGGATTGATTTGCAGCAGTGGGCTGGCAATAGTTTTTAACTCAGTGACTGGCAGTCTTTACGTATGCGCACACTCAGAATGTCCTCCTGCAGGTTACAGTGCTCCAACTCAGAGAAAGTGCTCCACCCCAACACCCACACAGTCCTTCCTTCATCCCAAAATTCTTCCCTGTGCCTCAGAGTTTCATTTTTCCTTTCAGTGCAACGTCATCTGTTTTTACAAGTTTAACGTAATGATGAATGTTTGTGCATGTCAGGGACTTTCATTTTGCACTTATGGCAATTGTTACCCATAATGTCTCGGGCTGGCTTTACACAGTGACACTTTCAGGCAACTTTAGTCATTTGAAATATAGGTGCAACTAAGTTGCTGCAACACACTTGAAACTTGTGTGAAAATGAGTAGTCACACTGAAAACTCTCTCGCTGTTCTCCAGGTCAGCTATAACTGACACAGCCAAAAGGAAAAGTAATATAACACATCTGAATTGACACAGATATTAGCTACAAAATAAGATACAAAGTTGCAAATATAATTATGAGTACTGGATATAAATTAGTGGAAAAACAATACAAGAGACTGAAAATTACCAATCTCGTTAACTAACTGAAACATGTTGCATGAGATTTTGATGATATCTTAATGGGGCAACGCAGTCTCGTTTGAACCCCTGCACGATATCGCGGGATTTGACCACTTCCAGGGACAACCTGCCGTTGTGCAACACAAACAGCATCACTTCACACAGCATCACTTCACACGGAAAGATGGTATACTGTTTTGTTTTTGGCTGCAATCACCAAAGCAGTTGCGAAAAGTGCAGTTTTTTTTTTCTGTTCCCAGTGGAGAAGGGAAGTTGAGGCAAATGGGAGAGAGGTTGCATCCTTAAGTTTTAGCCTACACACCTTGACAGATTAGCTGTGGTCCCTCGCTTCCACAACTGCCTCGACATGGTTGAGCTCCGGGTCATAAACAAACCGCAACACGTCTGCTTTCGACCGCATTGTCCCTTTTCTTTGCATTTTCACTTTGTTTGCGGTGTAATTTGCCAAAAAACTCAGAGAATGTGCCGTGTTTCTGATGGGGACATACGACGGCTGTTCCTGGATGTAAGATTATTGCATCATATACATAATGCTGCCCAATTGCTTTGTGTAACGGTCAAGTTGCATGGCAATGACTTTTCATCAACTTCTAACCTGTATAATTTGTGTATCATCCAATCACTCAATTTTCAATATGAAGCAAAAATGAAAAATCAAAAACAAAATAGAAAACTAATCGTGACTCCTTTTCCAATTTCTCATTTTTTGCTCAAATCAAAAATAGGGGGAAAAAATGTTTAACAAGTGCTGATATCTCATTTCATTTTTTTTTTCCATTTGACACAACTGGTATGACCATGAAACTGGAAATCGAGTTGTCATCAGTTTTTTTCATTTTGGTTTTGGACACAAATACTGGGGGAAAATTTGTGTTTTTTCTGGGGGGGTACACTAATACACTGATTCTGTAGGTAATTGCGTGATAGTTTCACCGTGTAACACCAACCTGACCGTGAGATACTGTATGTGTTTGCTGTTACTGGTTGCTGTAGAGCTGAAGAGGAGACACATTCCTGACGTGACTGCTCAAATCCTTCCCTTCACTACAATCCTCTGCTGCCTCAGCAACCACTTTCTGCTTCTATGTTTGTGTTTGGGAATCTACTGATGCTTTGGTATGTGTCTAAAAACACAGTCATACTATTCTATCAACACTGCCATGCAAATTTTTCCAGTTGTGTATGACCGGGTACATCACAATATAGATTTGTGATTGAATGCACAGACTTTAGTTTGATGTCAAGTTATTCTCAAACTAAATCCAATTCCCTGTTCATTATGTTAATATATGCTGAAACAGGTATCAAACAGTAATAATTTATATTCAGTTCAGCATATCTCTGATACATATGAAAATTACTGATGAGGCAAAATTTGAGGGAAAATGTTGAGCTGGACCAAAAAGAATCTTGAGATCTTTTTAATAATGTAAGACCAAACACTCCCCTCTTGCATCAGCACCTATGGATTCTCAGCAAAGTGCCATTTAGTGGTGGTTAAAAGTCCATCAACAAACATTGGCACGAAACCTCAGACATATAGGCTGACAAGAGTGTGTGTGTGCTGTGTCAGGGAAATAAAGGAAAAACCACAAAGACCATTAAAACTTATTTTGAGTCCAGGAATGACTGAGTTTTGAGTGGACAAATCATATCACAATCACCTGCATGATCATTAAAGGCTATAATTGGATTACTGTGAGATTTAAAAAAAAAAAATAATAATTTCCACAGACATAATTTTGGAAAATGACTAAAATCAAATCTTTTTTTTATAATTAAAAAGCCATTATTTTGAAATAAAGCTAATAAAAGTACATTTTATGGGCAGCCACTTGTTTGTTTTTTGAACAAAACTGCCAGCCTCCTCAGCCCCCATCACACATAGCAAGAATGTGCAGGAAGCAGTCCGACACGGCAAATGTTGCCATAATCAGATGGTTGGGAGGAAAAGAGGTGTGGTCTGCAGTGTCAGAACACATCCAGATTACCTCGTCCACACCTGCACGATGGCATCCAAAGCGCCTGTAGACAACAGGTAGATGACACAGATTGCTGTCAGACGGTCCAAAAAGGCACTGAAGACTGTCCGATGTTCAAATATCTGGATGGCAAACATGGGACTGGAGTGGGAGGGAGCGAGCGCTGTGTTCCGCCCGAGTCCACAGCGCGCGTGTGTGCGTGGGGTGGAAATTATCACTCAGCTATGTGTGTGTGTGTGTGTGTGTGTATATGCATAACGCTGCATGCGCGCGCACGTGCCACTGGACAGCTTCGCTGCAAGTTTGCTGGCTGTGGGCCAAGCAGTCCCAAAACAAAGCCTTTCCAGGGAACGTTAATTTCTCCTTAATTTCTTTTGTGTGTGTGTGTGTGTGTGTTTTAGCTCACTTCAGCAGCACAATGCAACTCTGGACACCGCGATGGTTGAATTATCACATGGGGTGTATTTTTGCAGCACACAGCAGTCGGGTGAGAGGATTTTAACCACAGGCTGCAGTCCAAGCTCCACATCCACACTGCGCAATGCTGTCATGGCCTGGCACAACAGTTCAATGTCATATCTCCTACAGAGTTAGAAGGTGATCATATATTTCAGCGGTGAGATCCGTTCAGCTCTGAGCCTGACGCGTGCAATGACGCATTACTGTGCAACATGGAGAAGCACAGCTGTCCATGTTGTACAGAGATATGATGGAGACAACAGCTCACATTATTTACGTCGCCAATGGGAAGGAATGGACAATTATCTGTACTGTAAGGTCTATTGTGGATATAACAGCCTGTTCAGATTTGCGGCGGCGTGCGAACAGTAGTGCACAGTGCTTTTGGTTTGATAGCCGCTGTTCACATTCACTGTACATGATAATAATTCATAATTCTTATCATGATGAAGCATGCCTCATACACTTCAACAGTTCCTTTGTGCTCCGGGGGTGGACATTATCATACGTGGCACGTGCAGGTCATCCCGGCAGGCTTTGCCGTGCAAGATCCATGTCGAGGTTCCTTCGTATGCGCTCAAATTGTTTCGGATCCTATTTTTCCGCCATCAGAATATGTAAATTGCAGTCAGATAGTCCTCAGATTTCACATGGACCGCTGTCGGATAGGTGACCGATCTCAATGATGCCCAGAGGGTTTTGAACATGTGCAACATACTCTGGGCTGCTGGCTGACCAACTATGTGGACTCTCACAGATGGCTGTCAGAACATTTTCGAAGTAAAACCCAACACTTTATGGATTTGCACCGATTCGTCATTCTGACGCCATTCTGCATGATTCTGGCTATGTGTGATGGGGGTATTAGAAGAGGCCAATGCTCGGACCCTGTTATGCTTTTCTAACTGTTCTGTGACAATATTTTTGGTCTCACCATCTTTGAACATTACATTCATTCACACAATTTCTTGGCTGCCTGAGAACTGTTTGATGACACTGCTGCACTGAACAGTATGACCTTAAAGTTTCCATGGTGCAACAGAGTGCTTCATCACAGAGTTATTTTTTTAAATGCATTCCACGTGGATTTTTTTTTCTGCAATAACAACAAACCACCAACAGCAACCTTATAATGCATAGTGATAAAACAATACTAACCAACGACACTCATTCAAGTATATTCAACTGCTCCCATTCAACTTTACCAAGTGCAGTTCATGTTCGTCTTTTGGAAGCACATCCTTATCATATGGCACCACATATGAATGCAGATATATTAACACATAAAGGTCTAAACCCTGATACAAGACAACCCAATATTTCTCAGTTTCTCAGTGAGAATAAAAAGCCCCATCATCTTATGTTTAAAACAATACAGTAAATTAACAGTTCCTCTTCATAGAGAGCCCTGCTGTACCCTGCTGTGGTCTGGGGATGCCACACTGTTAAAATAATTTTTCCCCCCTTCCATCAGATGTTGTACTTTATGTAAACAAATTTAAGAAGTCATTAATCTTGTATATGCACTCATTGGCTACTTTATTAAGTACACCTGTTCAATTGCTTGTTAACACAAATAGCTAATCACATGACAGCCGATCACATGGCAGCAGCTCAATGTATTTAGGCATCTAGATGTGGTGAAGATGACTTGCTGAAGCTCAAACTGAGCACCAGAATGGGGGAGAAGGGGATTTAAATGACTTTGAAGGTGGCATGGTTGTTGAGATGGGCTAGTCTGCCTATTTTCGAAACTGTTGATTTACTTGGATTTTTAAACACTAACATCTCGAGGGTTTACAGACAATTGTCCAAAAAAGAGAAGACATCCAGTGAGCCGCATTTGTGTGGACAAAAATGTCCTGTTGATGTCAGAAGTCAGAGGAGAATGGACAGTGATATTTTTTTCAAGCTTTGCATTTTGTATCACCAGTTATCCATCGTCATGATGAAGTGGTATAGAGGAGGATTTTCTTAAAAAGAAGAGCTGAAAGTTTAGCTACAAATTACCAGAAGGTACACCTGAGATGCAAGCCTGGATTTGATCTGTTTTGGTGAAAGAAAATCCTTCTCTGCTCTACTCCACTATGACGCTAAGAGCAGTGATGCAAAATGCAAAGCAAGCACTGTGCACAATTTCTCCAATCACAGCCACATAAGCAAATAACTTCTCCTGAGCTGTCTGGGTGTCTTGGTGGCTTTCCTCACTCTTCTCCTTCTTGCACAGTCACTCAGTTTTTGAGAACTGTCTACTCCATGCAGATTTACCATAAAGTGCCATATTGTTTGTATTTCTTTGTAAAAGTAAGTCCCTTCGGCTGCTCCCTTGTTTGCACTTGGGGTCGCCACAGCAAATCCAAGGTGGATCTGCATGTTGAATTGGCACAAGTTTTACGCCGGATGCCCTTCCTGACGCAACTCCACATTACATGGAGAAATGTGGCAGGGGTGGGATTTGAACCCGGAACCTTCTGAACTGAAACCAAGCGCATTAACCACTTGGCCACCACCCCTGCGTTTGTATTTCTTTGTAATTAATGTAAATAAAGTCCAAGACATATTCAGTGGCAGCTTTACCATCAGAGAGCCTCGTCCACAACCACCACAAAAGACTCCAAGCTGTCACTGATGTTAAAGGGGGCAACACATGGTATTAAGAAAGGGAGTATGCAAACTTTTGATCAGGGTCATTTAGGTAGTTCGTGTTGCCATTATGATTTCAAAAGAGTAAACACACACACACACCTTCAACCGCTTAGTCCAATTAAGGGTCATGGGGGGCTGGAACCTATCCCAGCAGTCATATGGCGTGAGGCAGGGTACACCCTGAACAGGACACGAGTCTGTCGCAGGGCCACATATCGACAAACACAGTCACACCCGTATGTACACCTATGGACAATTTAAAGTTCCCAATCCACCTAACCCGCATGTCTTTGGATGTGGGAGGAAGCCGAAGCACCCAGAGGGAACCCAAGCAAACAAAGGGATGTACACCCAGTAACAACAGCGGTGGGAATGCCACCTCCACCTCTCACTCAATATGTTGCAGCAATCCCTCAGAGGAAAAAGAGTGCCGTCTTGCACAGCCTCCACAAAAAGGACCGGTACTCCTGCAAGCACTCACAATAAACAGATTTACAAAAGGCTGAGGATATTACCTCCAATGAAGTATGATATCTCGGCGATGAGGTGGAGATGACGTCTGGGTTTTATGGAGTGACATGATGAAGAATGAGTGACAGCTGTCAGGAAGTAATGAGTAACAGCTGTCACTCCCAGCTGAGTCCGTGGCGGCAGCGCCCTCTCGTGCCTGAAGCCCGCACTTCAGGCAGGGCGCCCTCTGTTGGTGGGCCAGCAGTACCTCTTCTGGCGGCCCACACAACAGGACCCCCCCCTCAACGGGCGCCTCCTGGCGCCCGACCAAGTTTGTCGGGGTGTCGGCGGTAGAAGTTGACCAGGAGGGCCGGATCCAGGATGAAGCTCCTCTTCACCCAGGAGCGTTCTTCGGGTCCATACCCTTCCCAGTCCACCAGATATTGGAACCCCCGGCCCATTCGACGGACACCCAGGAGCCGGCGCACAGTCCAAGCCGGCTCCCCGTCAATGATCCGGGCAGGAGGCGGCGCCGGACCGGGAGCACAGAGGGGTGAGGTGTGGTGAGGCTTGATCCTGGAAACATGGAAGACCGGGTGGATCCGCAGTGAAGCTGGGAGCTGGAGCTTCACTGCGGCAGGGCTGAGGACTTTGAGGATACGAAAGGGGCCGATGAACCTGTCCATCAATTTAGGAGACTGTACTTGCAGGGGGATGTCCTTCGTTGACAACCACACCTCCTGCCCGGGCTGGTATGCAGGGGCCGGGACCGCCGGCAGTCTGCATGGGTCTTGGCCCTCGTCCGGGCTTTCAACAAGGCAGAACGGGCGGTGCGCCACACCCGACGGCACCTCCGAAGATGGGCCCGGACCGAGGGCACACCGACCTCTCCCTCCACCACGGGAAATAATGGGGGCTGGTACCCCAAACACACCTCAAATGGGGAGAGGCCGGTGGCAGAAGACACCTGGCTGTTGTGCGCATACTCGATCCAGGCCAGATGGTTACTCCAGGCCGTCGGGTGCGCGGATGTTACGCAGCGGAGGGTCTGTTCCAGTTCCTGGTTGGCCCGCTCTGCCTGTACGATCATCTGTGGATGGTACCCGGACGAGAGGCTCACGGTGGCCCCCAGTTCCCTGCAGAAGCTCCTCCAGACGTGTGAGGAGAACTGGGGACCACGATCTGAGACGATGTTGGTGGGTATCCCATGCAGACGGACGACGTGGTGGACCAGGAGGTCTGCTGGGAGCTTCAGGAGGGCCACAAAGTGGGCCGCCTTGGAGAATCGGTCCACTATCGTGAAGATGGTGGTGTTGCCCTGGGACGGCGGGAGGCCCGTGACGAAATCCAGGCCGATGTGGGACCAGGGGCGATGAGGCACCGGTAACGGCTGAAGAAGTCCTTGGGACCTTTTATGGTCTGCCTTGCCCCTGGCACAGGTGGTGCAGGCCTGGATATACTCCCGGACGTCGGCCTCCATAGACGCCCACCAGAAGCGCTGCCGGACAACTGCCACGGTCCTTCGCACCCCTGGATGACAGGAGAGCTTGGAACCGTGACAGAAGTCCAAGACTGCAGCTCTGGCCTCTGGTGGGACGTATAAACGGTTCTTCGGACCTGTACCTGGGTCCGGGCTCCGTGCCAGGGCCTCCCGGACGATCTTCTCCACGTCCCAGGTGAGGGTGGCCACGATAGTGGACTCCGGCAGGATGGGCTCCGGTGGATCCGACAGTGCAGTTTTGACCTCCTCTTCGTGTACCCGGGACAAGGCATCCGACCTCTGGTTCTTGGTCCCGGGGCGATAGGTGATCCGGAAGTCAAAACGGCCGAAGAACAGTGACCAGCGGGCTTGCCTGGGGTTCAGCCGCTTGGCGGTCCTGATATACTCCAGGTTCCGATGGTCAGTGAAAACCGGGAAAGGCATAGACGCTCCCTCCAACAGGTGTCTCCACTCCTCAAGAGCCTCCTTCACCGCAAGGAGTTCTCGATTGCCGACGTCATAGTTCCGTTCAGCCGGGGTCAACCTGCGTGAAAAGTAGGCACACGGGTGAAGAACCTTATCGGTCTCTCCGCTCTGGGACAGCACGGCTCCTATCCATGAGTCAGAGGCGTCCACTTCAACCACGAACTGGCGGCTAGGGTCGGGCTGCACCAAAACTGGCGCAGTAGAGAACCGTCGTTTCAACTCCTTGAACGCGGCATTGCACCGATCCGACCAGGTGAAGGGGACTTTTGGAGAGGTCAGGGCTGTCAGGGGGCTAACTACCTGACTGTAGCCCTTAATGAACCTCCTATAGAAATTAGCGAAACCGAGGAACTGTTGCAGCTTCCTATGGCTTGTTGGTTGGGGCCAATCTCTCACCGCCGCAACCTTGGCCGGATCAGGGGCGACGGAGTTAGAGGAGATGATAAACCCCAGGAAGGACAAAGACGTGCGGTGAAACTCGCACTTCTCGCCCTTCACAAACAGTCGGTTCTCTAATAACCGCTGCAGGACCTGACGTACATGCTGGACATGGGTCTCAGGATCCGGAGAAAAGATGAGAATATCGTCCAGATATACGAAGACAAATCGGTGCAGGAAGTCCCGCAACACGTCGTTAACCAAGGCTTGGAACGTCGCGGGGGCGTTGGTGAGGCCGAACGGCATGACCAGGTACTCAAAGTGACCTAACGGGGTGTTAAATGCCGTCTTCCATTCGTCTCCCTTCCGGATCCGAACCAGGTGATACGCATTTCTAAGATCCAGCTTAGTAAAGATTTTGGCTCCATGCAGGGGGGTGAACACGGAATGCAACAATGGCAACGGGTATCGATTGCGAACCGTAATCTCATTCAGCCCCCTGTAATCAATGCATGGACGGAGTCCGCCATCTTTCTTGCCCACAAAAAAGAAACCTGCCCCCATCGGGGAGGTGGAGTTCCGGATCAGCCCGGCAGCTAATGAGTCCCGGATGTAGGTCTCCATTGATTCGCGCTCAGGTCGTGAGAGGTTGTACAGCCTGCTGGACGGGAACTCAGCGCCTGGAACCAAATCAATGGCACAATCGTACGGACGGTGCGGGGGAAGGGTGCGTGCCAGATCCTTGCTGAAGACGTCAGCAAGATCGTGGTACTCAACCGGCACTGCCGTCAGATTGGGAGGGACTTTGACCTCCTCCTTAGCCTGTAAACCGGGAGGAACCGAGGATCCTAAACACACCCGATGGCAGGTTTCGCTCCACTGAACCACCACCCCAGACGGCCAATCAATCCGGGGATTGTGCTTCAACATCCATGGGAAGCCCAAAATCACGCAGGAGGTAGAAGGAGTTACAAAAAACTCAATCTCCTCCCGATGGTTTCCAGACACCACCAGAGTTACTGGTTGTGTCTTGTGTGTGATTAAAGGGAGGAGGGTGCCATCTAGTGCCCGAACCTGCAATGGCGAAGGAAGCGCCACCAGAGGGAGCCCTACCTCCCTTGCCCATCTGCTGTCTAGCAGATTCCCTTCTGACCCCGTGTCCACCAGTGCTGGGGCTTGAAGGGTTAAATCCCCGCTCAGGATTGTGACTGGGAGTCGTGTGGCAATCTGTGTGTCTCACTTGAATGTTTTGACCCCCCCTTAGCCCAGTCTCTAAGGGCGAGTGTTGTCGTTTTGGCCGTTTGGGGCAGTTTTTCTGTATGTGCTCTTTTGAGCTGCAGAGAAAACACTCCCCGCGGATCAGCCTCCTCATTTTGGCCCTGTGCATTTCCCTAACAACGTCAGCAGGGGGAGCTGTTGCCCCACAGAGTGCTGCGGCTGTGGAGCGTGGGGAGGGCGGCCCCTTTTCGAACCCGGAAGGGAGAGGGGCGGCGCGTATCCGGTCACGTCCTTCGCCTCGCTCCCAACGGCGTTCCTCCAACCGATTGTCTAACCGTATAACGAGATCGATAAGCCCATCTAAATCCCGCGGTTCCTCCTTAGCTACCAGCTGCTCCTTCAGGACTAACGACAGTCCGTTTATGAAGGCGGCGCGGAGCGCAACGTTATTCCAGCCGGACCTCGCAGCCGCGATGCGGAAGTTGACTGCATAAGTGGCTGCACTCTCGCGTCCCTGTCTCATTGACAGCAGCACAGTTGAAGCGGTCTCTCCTCTGTTAGGGTGATCAAACACTGTTCTGAACTTTCCCACAAACCCAGTGTATGCTGATAACAACCGTGAATTCTGTTCCCAGAGCGCCGTAGCCCAGGCGCGTGCTTTACCCCGAAGCAGAGCAATCACATAAGCTATTTTACTAGCATCTGACGCGTACATGACGGGACGTTGTGCGAAGACGAGCGAACATTGCATGAGAAAGTCCGCGCACGTCTCCACACAACCTCCGTTCGGCTCAGGAGGGCTTACGTATGCTTCAGGGGATGGTGGGAGGGGTTGTTGAACCACCACTGGAACGTTCATATCCTGCACAGGGTCGGCAGGAGGACGAGCTGCAGCAGCGCCCTGAGCGCTCGCCGCCATCTGTGCAGAGAGAGCCTCCACCCTGCGGTTCAGGAGGATGTTTTGCTCGGTCATCTGATCTAACCGAGCCGTAAAGGCGGTGAGAATGTGCTGCAGCTCACCAATCACGCCTCCTGCAGACGCCTGCGCTCCCTGCTCTCCCATTGGTCGTTCAACAGCTGGGTGACGCCCCTCAGAGTCCATGACGCTGGCCGAGATATCCTGTTGGGAAAGTGTAGTGACACGGACCCACAACAGGGGGCGCCAATGAACGGTCAATAGATGAGCCAAAAGGTAACAATTTAATGTTGTGAATTGTGCACAACGAACATACAGACAATCTCAGAATATCATTACAGTCAATCCACAAAGGTGACGTGTGGGCAGGCTCGAGGATAGAAGACGTCCGTCCTGAGAAGAGCCAGAACCACACGATTTCCGCCAGCCACAGAACCTGGTGAATACTGGAGCCGCCAAGTCCCGAATTCCCAGGTGATCACCGTCCCCGACTGTCGGATCTGGTACTGCTGGCAAAGAACAAATACAGTCAAGTGTGGGTGTGTGTACACCCAGTAACAACAGCGGTGGGAATGCCACCTCCACCTCTCACTCAATATGTTGCAGCGATCCCTCAGAGGAAAAAGAGTGCCGTCTTGCACAGCCTCCACAAAAAGGACCGGTACTCCTGCAAACACTCACAATAAACAGATTTACAAAAGGCTGAGGATATTACCTCCAATGAAGTATGATATCTCGGCGATGAGGTGGAGATGATGTCTGGGTTTTATGGAGTGAGATGATGAAGAATGAGTGACAGCTGTCAGGAAGTAATGAGTAACAGCTGTCACTCCCGGCTGAGTCCGTGGCGGCAGCGCCCTCTCGAGCCTGAAGCCCGCACTTCAGGCAGGGCGCCCTCTGGTGGTGGGCCAGCAGTACCTCTTCTGGCGGCCCACACAACACTTCTCTTATCACCGAAAAGCCTGCGAGTCCACAGTGCATAAAAGAACGAAACGAAACCAAAACTAACAAAAGATAAATGAAGTGAACGGCGACCTTGATGATTTACACAAAATCAAAACGAAACATTCATGATGAAGTGATTTGATAGCGGGTATCAAATGCAAACGCCAGCCTGTGATCGTTTCTGTGCTCTCCACAGCACCTGCAGGTGTGAGATCTGTTTGTCTTGACAACAGGTTTGTCTTCAGAACAACAATGTGTGCACACATGCATGCACTTTCCAGTCACAGACGGCATACGAACATGCGTGCTCTCACGCATGTTCCAGCCAGAAACGGCTGGAACGTGCATAAATAGATAAAGCAGTTGATAAAACATTCTTGCTGCTATTGTTTCTGTATGAAAACATTGCTTTTCATCTCACACCTGGACGAGTCACGTTCAGTTCGTTAGATCTTC
Source organism: Thalassophryne amazonica (assembly GCF_902500255.1). Classification (NCBI taxonomy): domain Eukaryota; kingdom Metazoa; phylum Chordata; class Actinopteri; order Batrachoidiformes; family Batrachoididae; genus Thalassophryne; species Thalassophryne amazonica. Next base: position 88,074,041 of record NC_047105.1, on the reverse strand, counting down.
AGTTATTGATCCAGGCCACCACCTTAACATCAGCACATCCTGACCAGAAGCATAACCTCCTAGCCAGTGACAAGAACCAAACCAGGAAGACAGTACTTGCCAATGATAAGAGCTAAGGAGTACTAAATAATTCAAGTGCTACATTTTAGCCAACATCAATGATTAGACAAAAGCAGGGAAAGGGTATGGCTTTCCAGCCTGTGAACCAAGCTAAGCAGACTCATCACATGTTTCTGTTCTAAATATGTGCTGCCAGCCATAGACGATGTCTATTAATACGACAGCCGCTTTACATTGCTTTATGCAACTGCCGGGTCACGGAGGGCATGGAAAAAGAATATATGGCAAAATAATATACAAGACATTCCTCTGTGTGCAGGGACACACACACACACACACACACACACACACACACACACACACACACACACACACACACACACACACACACACACACACATATACATATTTCGGGCATGCCGTAACAGCAGTGCATGAGCAGCTGCTGTGTCCAGGTGGAGGACAGATGCCCTGCCTCTGGTTTGGCTTGGAGCCATGACGTTTAACACAATGAGACCTGACCAAAAGCTGTAGTCTGCAGGGAGGAGGCGGGAATGAGTTTGGTTGACACCCACAGCAATCCAGATGATACAAACTACCCACCTTCAACCATATTCCTGCCAAATTAAGATATTTAGAAGACGTAATTGACTTGTAATTCATGTTGCTGCAAGGGCCTGATTTCAATCAGGGCTGGATTTTACTCAATTGCAGTAACATATGGATTAACAGACATTTAACTACAAAAGTAAATCAAAGATATGAATCATAATTTTGGGGGGGAAGTTTTTGTTAGATACCCAGTCAGTGCAATTTGGTTTCCTTTGTAAAACATAACTGAAAAGAATTTAAGAGTTGACTTGAGTGGTTTTGCCAACTCATAACATCAATACAGAAGAATAAAATATTAAAAAAGGATAGATCAAGGACACAAACACAAGTTCGAAAATAGAAATATTGAAAACAGAAAAAAAAAATATAAGAGCCTCTTTTTATAAAACTGCAACAGAAACCTTGCAAACACAAAGAAAGAAGGCGGTGGTAGGAAGGGGTGGCCAGTTGGGTCAACTTTCATTTTTCTGTCAGTGAGTCAGGGTGGAAAAAAGGAGTGATACAGGAGAGAGGAAACTAAAGAAAACCTGTCAGAAAGTGTTTGATGAGAACATGAGATGCTGACCGTTAAATCTTTTTCAATTAGGAATATGGCTACAACTGGAGTATAGCCTGACATAAGTAAAAGAGGTCTGAATGATTTGACAGATAAAATTGTGCTCACAGTTGAGCTGCCACGATTAGTTGACTAGTTATGATTACATCAACTATCAAAATCGTCGGCGACTAATTTAATAATAGACGTCATCTTTTTATTTTTTTAAACTTTGTTTTTCTCTCAAAGCTGCTGCTGTACCTTCTGTTGCCTTTCTGTCCTTGAAGCACGTGCAGTAGTGGCAATCCGGGTCAGCCGTGATGTCACTGAAAAAGTTACGCCCAAACAATATCATGGCTAACTGGAAATGGAGCTCATAAGTTTGGGAACATTTTAACCAAATTAAAGAGAAAAATGTTCCACGCAAAATCTGCAAGGCATAACTTGCCTTCCACAGCAGTACAATGGCGATGCAGGAGGATCTGAGAAGGAAATACAATGTGTCTGATTCTGAAAAAGTGAAACAGTCATCTCAGTAAGCTAATTAGCTAGTTAGCTGGTAACATTAATGTCTATAGTTACATTACATTAATGATGACAATTTCATTAGCCTTAGCACACATGTTATGTGTTTGCTGTAACATTATAACAGCGATGTCATGTTTGAATAGGTAATGTGATAACACTAATGTTTTATAACGCTACGTTATAGTTATAAAAAAAGTTCCTCTTGAATGGATGACTTTGTTACCAAGTAAATGTTGAATGAACTATCATCTTAATTGTCTTTATTTTTAGTTAGCACATACCTTAAACACTTAAAGCTTGAAGCTAATGATGGTTATATAACAGCAGCTGCATGCTGGTGCGATAAGCCGTGATTTACGTATGATCAGATTAGTCGACTAATCGCAAAAACAACTGGTGACTAGTCAGTTATCAAAATAATCGTTTGTGGCAGCCCTAGCCCACAGCACACTGCATTCTTACACCAGATGAAGAGGAACTAAAATCTGAAAATGGGATGGGGTGCATTGCCAAGGACCAACACCAGCGAAGCAAGACAATAACAGATGTTATTAGTGGAGAATATTCTTAGCACTTTTCTCTGTTTTAAGCAGAATTTTGTTTCTCATGGTATAAGAGTCCTTCAGGTGCCTTTTGTCAAACTCCAGGCATGCTGCCATGTGCCTTTTATTAAGGAGTGGCTTCAGTCTGGCCACTCTACCACACAGTCCTGATTGGTGGATTGCTGCAAAGATGGTCGACATTCTGGAAGGTTCTAGTCTCTCCACAGAGGTATAATGGAGCTCTGAGAGTGACAATTGGGTTCTTGGTCACCTCCCTAACTAAGGTCCTTCTCCCCAGTCTCTCAGTTTAGATGGGCGGACAGCTCTAGGAAGAGTCATGGTGGATCCAAACTCCTTCCATTTACAGATGATGGAGGCCACTGTGCTCACTGGGACCTTCAAAGCAGCAGAAATGCTTCTTCCCCAGATTTGTGCCTTGAGTCAATCCTGTCTCAGAGGTCTACAGACAATTCCTTTGACTTCATGCTTGGTTTGTGCTCTGACATGCACTGTCAACTGTGGGACCTTATATGTAGACAGGTGTGTGTCTTTTCACATCATGTCCAATCAACCCAGGTGGACTCCAATTAAGTTGTAGAAACATCTCAAGGATAATCAGTGGAAACAGGATGCACCTGAGCTCATTTTGAGCTTCATAGCAAAGGCTGTAAATACTTATGTACATGTAATTTCTTAGTTTTTTTTTTAAATAAATTTACAAAAATCTTAAAGAAAAAAAATTCATATCAACATTACTGTGTATTTTGTGTAGAATTTGAGCAAAAAATTAATTTCATCCATTTTGGAATAAGGCTGTAGGCTAACAAAAAAATTGTGGGTGCACTGTACAATGTCAATATGTGACGCATCAATAAAATATAAAATTCCAATGATCTCTCCTTGTAAATTTAACAGAACTATATTCATATGGTGTGCTGTCACTGTGTGACATTTCATTGAAGTGCACCAATGTGTTCAGGAGGAGATGAGCTTACAAGGCTCACAGACAGGTTTGATTCCTATATACCTACCAAATATTGTGTATGTAGCAATTAATTTTAAGAGATTTTTATATTTGAGATAAATCAAATAATTACACAAAAAAGTGCCTTCAGACTTATGATAGTGAACCACTTACATGTTTCTAGATCAAAGGTCTCAAACCGGTTCCAGAAAGGGCCAAGAGGGTGCAGGCTTTGTGTGCAACCACTCACTCCAGCAGGTGATTTCACTGATTAACATCACTTTGAGCAGGTGAAATCAGTTAATCAGTGAAATCACCTGCTGGAGTGAGTGGTTGCACACAAAGCCTGCACCCTCTCAGCGCTTTCTGGAACCAGTCTGAGACCTCTGTTCTAGATGAAGGGAGTTTGCTCTGCATACGGATGGTGTTAAAACCTGGCATCAAGTACTTATGTGAAAGTGAAATGAACGATTATGATGTTCTAATGAGTTAACAACTTGCTGTATGAAAGAACAGCTACAATTAGACCAAAGGATTAAATCAACAGGTGCTGCTTTGTCCCCTCTTTACTGAATGGAGAGTTAATTGAAGGGAAAAGTCATTTTAACTACATCACTTGAGGAAACAGTGGTGGCATGGGAACACTGCGGACCACCGTCCACATCCACAGAGGAAATGACTCGTGAGCATCCCTGCCACAGACGCTGACAAGATGTGACATCACTGATCATTAAATCTCATCTTCTATTGCCCCACACTCTGATTTGATGTAAATACGTCCAACCACGTCTCTCCTTTTTCAAAGAACATTGTGCTGAAAATACAATTAAATTTAGTCTGAGAAACTTTTAAAAATTGCAGTGACGAAAATGTGTGCTAGTGCGGACTTGCGTCACCTCGACCACACACACAAATTCTTCACAACTGAGTGGGCTTCCCCTGCGCCATAATAGATGGGAGAAGATGGACAAAGTGAAAAATTTCCAGTCAGCTGAGTGCACAAGACTGTCACAAGACTGCTTTTTATAGAAGTGCTCTTCATTTGACTGTTCCGCTCTAGCTTTCTTTACAGCTCACACACACACACACACACACACACACACACACGCACACTTTCCAACTTTTGTTGCCCTTTCACATCCTCCTTTCTGAAGCAGGAAGATTACGTCGAGCAGGGGAAGTTGTCCACCCATCCATTTTCTGAAACTGCTTAGTCCAGTTAAGGGTCAGAGGGTGTTGATGAAGCCTACGTGGAAAATGAGGAAATCAATTACGTTCTCCTTAACACGCACATAAACAACACTTAGACCAACATGCAATCAAAAGCCTAACTGGATGTTATGTTAATTACTAGGCATGGGCCGGTATGAGATTTGGACGCTGTGATAACCGTGGGCAAAAATACCGCGGTTTCACAGTATTATGTATAGCTTTAAAATGTGCTTTAATAACATTATGACTATTTGTATATGAAGCGCGCGTGATTCAGGCACACTAATTGACATGATGTCTACGGCTACGAGCACTATACCACTGATAACTTTAGAGAAAATACCAAAATGATAGTCTCTCTTTTTTATACATGTAGCATCTGCCCCGTGGGAAACATGACTTACGTGCTTAGGGAGAAACGTGGCTGGAATAAGGTCCGGAACTCCGGATGCTCAACACTTGGCCCAACTTCATCAACAAAGTGCTTGGAATAGATGTATTTGTCCTTCTTGACATGTTTGTGGGACAAATTTGGTCAACCACAAGCACGACTCAAGTCCACCGCGTGTACTTCTCAGTGGTTTCAAGGATGGGTTAAAGTTTACTCCTTCCATGTAATCCTTTGTGGGTATCTTGAATGGCTCAGAGTCTGACACAGGCCATAGCTACGTGTTTTGTTGCCACCACTTTTGATTTGAAGGGCTATTCCATGGAAAATAAAACCAAAAAGCCGGTAACTTCTTCTATTAAATCCGTAGCCAAAGTAATCCCATACAGCCGACTTGGTCCTTTTAGACGGAGGGAAAAGTTCAGTGCAGGCTTCGCCTCCTTCAGCCATGATGCAAAGCTAGCTACCGTTAGCTGCCTGTTTGTAAACAGAGATAGAGGTGCGCGCCAGGGGGAAGGGTGGCAGCAGCCGCCTCCGCTCTGCCTGTCAAGAATTCTCATAACCCGCTCATACCGTAGGGATGGTATAACGGAAAATTTTAGTGGTTTTGATACCGTGGCTTTTCATACCGTGGTATAGCGTGAAACCGGTTGTCGGCCCATGTCTATTCATTACACAAGGACATATGGGATGACAAAGCATTTGCACTGGCAATCAAATGCTTCTCGAAATTCAACATCAAACATGACAATAACAGTCCTCACTCATGTTTGTTTTGTCATCCTCAGACATCTGTATAGTCTCTGCAAAACTCACAGCTACAGAATCTTCAAACAGTAACCGCACCATAAACTGATGGAGCTTGCTTGCCCAGTCTCTCACAAGGAGAAACATTTCGGTCTCGAAAAACCGGACTAGTGCATAAATAAGACACACAAACAAGAACACACCATTAAGCAGCAGCATGGGTACCCAGCAGACTTTAGAGGACAATTAAAACACTCAATTAGACTTATATTCTTATTTTAAGAAGTGAGTGCATTACAGATGGCATGGTTGGCTGTGTGTATTTTAGTAAAGAGACATTCTTCTGATTCCTCCTGGGAAACAACACAGTGAGGTGCGGAGAAGAGCGAGCGATTTGATGTAAATACATCTAATGGTGATGCGTTTGCCAAGCTGGTGAGGTAAGTGTCTAATGGAAATGTATCCCACATCCTTACAACACAGTAATGCAGTACTAATATTGTATTGTACATTTTCAAAAGACAATTTACTTCTATAGTTTGAAATCCCGGTGGGTTTCATGTTTGCCTGCAGCTAAATAATCATAGTTTAAGATACACAGTCGCTGCTGGCCCATAAATATTGTGCAAAAACTGGCCAAATTTAGTGTGCCTAAAATGTTTTACAATAAGGGACAGTGATAAATAAATCATTTTAAACATCTACATGGATAAATAAAATCTGACCCCATTCACCTTTTAAAATTAATTTCTTTTAGGTGATAAAACTACATAACGTTATAGACAGGGGTGCACATAACTGGTGCTTAGGTGACAGTGGCCATCAGGAGTAACTGTGCAATAGCAGTCAGTAAAACTTACTCCCCAACAGCTAACAGGACTCTCTGGCTACAGGGCTGAAGCCTGGGTTTTTGGCCTTCTGATTAGAGCGTCTGCCTTCCATGCCAGAAATTGAGAGCTCAACTCCCGAGGGGAGCGAATGGGAGGAGTCAACAACACAACGCAGAGCAGCTGCTACAGTTGCGCATGCTAAAATGATGCACAGCAGAAAACACGGAGGGAAGCACTTTTCTTACAATCTGTCATCACTGCTCTCCTACTGAGAAGCACTTCCCTCTGTGTTTTCTGCTGCACATCATTTATTGTTTAGGATGCTAGCACACCTGAGCATCAGTTATATGCATGCCTGGTTGTAGTAGTGAAGCAATGACCCGCTCCATTTCTTTCTTGCAACCTACAGTGTCTCCTAAGCCAACTGTTGAGTCACCCGCTACAGCTCTGTGTGTCTGCGTGCATGTGTTTAATGTGCTCTTGGCCAGGTCAAAAACTTTGAATATACAGTTGTGCTCAAAAGTACATAACCTGGCAGATGTTTTGGAGGAGCCATTTTTCAGAGAATATGAATGATAACATAAAAATTTTTGTTCACTCATGGTTAGTGGTAGGGTGAAGCTATTTATTGTCAAACAGCTGTGTTTACTATTTTTAAATCATGATGACAATAGAAACTACCCAAATAATCCTGATTAAAAGTTTACATACCCGTGCGCTTAATACTATGTATTTCCCCCTTTAACATCTATGACAGCTTGGAGTCTTTAGTGGTAGTTGTGGATGAGGCTCTCTGATGGTAAAACTGCCACTGAATGTGTCTTGGACTTTATTTACATTAGTTATGAAGAAATACAAACAGCACGGCACTCTATGGTAAATCTGCATGGAGTAGACCGTTCTCAAAAACTGAGTGACTATGCAAGAAGGAGAAGAGTGAGGAAAGCCACCAAGACACCCAGTCAACCCAGAAGAAGTTACAGGAACTCTTTTTTTTTATTCGCTGTATGAAAGCATTTTGGAAGTCCAGATCTTTCGCTGTCCACTGTAACTACACACACTCACTCACTCACACACACGGGGGGGGGCAATGAATTCAAACCAGTACAATCCAACACCACAATGGACAAGTTGGGAGTGAGAAAAAAACACCAACCCCGGAGTTCATCCAGAGGTAAGCATGATTCACGCTCCTAAAGAGCACATGTGATGCAGGATGGCAACATATCACAGACTTATTCCACCGTTCAAACAGTCAGCATCTCTGAGACGTTAAACCACGAGTTGAAATACCTGATTTTGTTTTGACAGCTTGATTGTGTTTATTGCTTTGCTTTTCATTTTATTTGAAAATGCATTAGGAATGCTCTGGCTTATTTCCACGTTGTGTGTAGCTGCTTATGAGCCATCAATCCCAAAGACGAATGAAACAGAGTCAGAGGTTTCTGAGGGTCCCCAGCATGTTTTTAAAAAACAAACCTGACCTTTGCACTGGATGGCTCACCTATTTTGTTAAATTTAAATACCAGTTTATGATCATATCAGCATATGATTTTATTGTAGTTTGTGCATATATGCTGTAGCCTGAATAGTTACCCCATAAACCAGCTACCCACCTGGTGATAAACCACTGACAACTCCTGGGCATCGTTTCAAATGTGTTTCACAAAGAAAAAAGCTAATGAGTTTGTGCTTCTCTGAAGGAGGCCAGCACTGAGAAACATCTCAGAGGAAATATCAAAGGATATTCTGAATGCCCGCCAATACCTCCCTCTAGCATAAACTCTCTCTCCCTCTGCCTCGCTCCCATCTCCCCCTCTCCGCCTTTACTGGCAGTCAAATTAACAGCCAGTGAGGCTCCTCCAGCAGTTAATTGGGGAGGTCTAAAAGAGGTGCCCCCAATCTCAAACATTGCCTTACTTTATATCAACTCCCAAAACCTAAAAAACAGACTTACAAGGAAGATGGCCTTCTACCCGTGGCAGCATGAGAGAACCAGATACAGATGCATACTCAGGCATACAAATTTTCCTTCACAAAAACACACAATTCCTACAGTGACAATGGAAAAATTGTAAAACACACACACACACACACACACACACACACAACACTTAATTCCTACAGTGACAATGGAAAAGCTGTAAAACAGACACACAGACACACACACACACACAAACACTTAATTCCTACAGTGACAATGGTAAAATTGTGAAACACACTGAGTGCTAATTCAGCACGGAAGCTGTTAATTCCCATTGGGAAAGGCCACTTTCCAGAATATTTTACCTAATTTGCATTGCTCCTGGCTCCACTGTTCTCTCTGAGGTGAGAATACAGGAATGAAGAAGTCACCAGGTTTGTGTGTATGTATATATCTTCCCAAGCACACACAGATTGGAAAAACATTTAAGCAAGTTAAATCATCCAAATGGTTCAATGACTAGGAACTAAAACATCACTCCTCCAAAATGTGAGGCAAACATGTTTATAGAAAGTCTCCAAACAACGTTTTCCAAACAAGGTCTTCAGGCTGAAATGGACATTAGGGTACAAATGTTTTGCAACCTCACAGTCCTGTATCATATTCTGATATTCTGACTTTTTGCTAGAAAACAATAAAATCTATGGTGGGGGGGGGGGGGGGGCTTCTGTTTGTTCAAAAAAGTTCAACAATGGCTAACTTTGAAATTTTTTATACCCGGTTGCATTTGGGTGGAATTCCAAAAACCAAAAAATAAATAAAAGAAGGTGGTGGTGGTGGGGGGGTTCAAAATGTCTTGGATCTTTTTTCCAAGTTTTGTTTATTATTCAACCAGTGTTCTAGTTTTTGGAAATCAACAAAAATGCAGCAGAGTATAAAAATTCCAGAGTAGGTCATGGGTGAACTTTTTGCTCAAATCCAAAAAAAAAACCTTTGATTTTCATTGTTTTCTAGCAAAAGCTCCTCAGAATATCATACTGAGCTATGGGGCTGCAAATGAGTGCCAATGGGTTCATGACATCAGGACATGCCCCACGTGGCATTTTACAGGTCTACTGAGGACTGTGGACTGCTACACACACCCACACAGTGATGCAGCTCCAATGCATTAGAGAGATGATGCAATGAGAGGAGCCGGAGCCGCAAGCAATCAGCCTGATTAAGTGTGTGCGTTCTCCTCTCATCTACTGCTTCTTCACTCCAGTTCTCCTCTGTAATCACTCACTAGCCTCTTCCTCAAAGGAATTGGTTTTATTTTTCATAATATGACATTATATCATCTGGTTAGGTACATGTTGAAGCAAGAATATGACACAAAATACAGCTGTGAATTCATCAGTGTGGCACGAAATACACTTTTATTAACGTGAATGAACTGTTTTGGTACTGAAAGTCTTTGGCTCACAAAAGCATACAACCCCTGGCAATAATTATGGAATCACCGGCCTCGGAGGATGTTCATTCAGTTGTTTAATTTTGTAGAAAAAAAGCAGATCACAGACACAACACAAAACTAAAGTCATTTCAAATGGCAACTTTCTGGCTTTAAGAAACACTATAATAAGAAATCAGGAAAAATAATTGTGGCAGTCAGTAACGGTTACTTTTTTAGACCAAGCAGAGGAAAAAATATGGACTCACTCAATTCTGAGGAATAAATTATGGAATCACCCTGTAAATTTTCATCCCCAAAACTAACACCTGCATCAAATCAGATCTGCTCGTTAGTCTGCATCTAAAAAGGAGTGATCACACCTTGCAGAGCTGTTGCACCAAGTGGACTGACATGAATCATGGCTCAAACACGAGAGATGTCAATTGAAACAAAGGAGAGGATTATCAAACTCTTAAAAGAGGGTAAATCATCATGCAATGTTGCAAAAGATGTTGGTTGTTCACAGTCAGCTGTGTTTAAACTCTGGACCAAATACAAACAACATGGGATGGTTGTTAAAGGCAAACATACTGGTAGACCAAGGAAGACATCAAAGCGTCAAGACAGAAAACTTAAAGCAATATGTCTCAAAAATCGAAAATGCACAACAAAACAAATGAGGAATGAATGGGAGGAAACTGGAGTCAACGTCTGTGACCGAACTGTAAGAAACCGCCTAAAGGAAATGGGATTTACATACAGAAAAGCTAAACGAAAGCCATTATTAACACCTAAACAGAAAAAAACAAGGTTATAATGGGCTAAGGAAAAGCAATCGTGGACTGTGGATGCTGGATGAAAGTCATATTCAGTGATAAATCACGAATCTGCATTGGGCAAGGTGATGATGCTGGAACTTTTGTTTGGTGCTGTTCCAATGAGATTTATAAAGATGACTGCCTGAAGAGAACATGTAAATTTCCACAGTCATTGATGATATTGGGCTGCATGTCAGGTAAAGGCACTGGGAAGATGGCTGTCATTACATCATCAATAAATGCACAAGTTTACGTTGATATTTTGGACACTTTTCTTATCCCATCAATTGAAAGGATGTTTGGGGATGATGAAATAATTTTTCAAGATGATAATGCATCTTGTCATAGAGCAAAAACTGTGAAAACATTCCTTGCAAAAAGACACATAGGGTCAATGTCATGGCCTGCAAATAGTCCGGATCTTAATCCAGTTGAAAATCTTTGGTGGAAGTTGAAGAAAATGGTCCATGACAAGGCTCCAACCTGCAAAGCTGATCTGGCAATAGCAATCAGAGAAAGTTGGAGCCAGATTGATGAAGACTACTGTTTGTCACTCATTAAGTCCATGCCACAGAGACTGCAAGCTGTTATAAAAGCCAGAGGTGGTGCAACAAAATACTAGTGATGTGTTGGAGCGTTCTTTTGTTTTTCATGATTCCATAATTTTTTCCTCAGAATTGAGTGATTCCATATTTTTTTCCCTCTTTGAGATTTGACACTCAGTAGTTTCAGGAATTAGTTGCGCAAAGTTGCTGACCTATTAACAGAAACATGACAAAAAACAGAGTTGGATGTTGCAGGTATGTCCACTGTCTAAAGTTCAAGTACATATTAACCAGTCCTCAAGTTGATATCTAGGGACATTCCATTATTTTTCCACTATGCGTTTGAAGTAAAGGTGATATCATGAAATGTTGAAAGTGGATAAATAAGAAATTATTTAAATGTATTTGTTATTGACTTTCCAGCATTATGTGGAGGGAAAATAATCGAATATACATTTTCAAATGGATCGACGGTAACATGGAAGCAGTCTCACCTCATCTTTACTCTGTGGGCCTACACGTCACTTTATCAAAAGCGGCAATCGAAAGCTCATTTCCCTTTAAGCTCGTCTTTTAACTCTAATCACCTAGAGGGACAAACAGAAACCAGGAACTCGTGAACAATTCCTCCTTCTAGATTAACTCACTTCAGGCCTTTTCCGATAATGCCCTGCCTCTAAAGCAGTCCTTGATTTTTGGAGATGCAAAGCCAAATGCATAAATGTCTAGGGAAATTGTGACTTTTGTTTATAAGAAAATCTCCTTTAGAATGAGAAACACGTGTTTAGCTGCACAACAGAAAAGTAATAAAATGTTTTCCAGCATCAGAATGTATGAGATTATCATTTATTTCAAATTTACCTATATGTTTGCATATATTAAACAATGAATGCAAGAAAATATACAGTGAAAGCTACAGGGCCTTTCAAATTTCATGAAACTGAGAAAATTTAGTTTCTACAGCAATCCAGGAGGAAGTGTGTGTGAGGTTTTGAGATTACCTGTGACCCATCTTACATTAACATCTAGAAGATTTCTTGTAAGTCAATTTCAAATTTACCAAATGTTGGTCATAGCACCTGATCCCTTGAATTTCACCCCCTCAGGGGTTCAAATTCTAAATGGTCTCCAGACAGCATGAGTTTTGATCATATTGGCAATATCATATTATAAATCCCTCACCTAAATGCTAAGGAACAAAATTATAGTTGTGGCAAAGAAAATCCTTTTTGTGGTTTAAATCTTAAATCTGTACCTTTAAGTCAATGTGATGTTCAGAACTGACAACTGCATTAACATATTTTATTGTGGCAATAATGGTTTGATAAAAAAGCAGTGTATTTGCAGTGTTTGAATGTGATGTCACGAGAAGGTATAAATTGCAAACATCTGTATTCTATGCTTTTTAGATCTACACATTCCTGTCAGAAATACTTAAAGTTCGATGCTTATTCATCTGCTGACACAGTATTACTGTCCAATCACAGTGTCAGGCTTTCAGCACATACAGGCTGGCACACATGCATACAGCGTGGCAGAAGCCTCATAAGGTGAGCCGGGTACAACTGCAGCCTTGCCACTTAATGCACATGAACTTTATCACACTGTCTCTGCCTCATACTCCATTCCCAGCGGCAGCCTTGACCCTCTTGCCTTCTCTACACTCCACTGCATCACTAAATGCAGCCATTTTGGCTCCCGTAGGGCCCATGATAGAGCTTTGGTCGCCTCCCAGTCACATTCATACCACTGGGCCTGTAATGAAACTATGGATTTTCCATCGTAGCCCTGACACTAATTGCCTGTTTGCTGAGCATTCAGCCTCTGTGGCCCTGTTCACTATGTAAAAGGTTGGAGGAAAGATTTCCCAGAGAACAGTTTCTTTAATTCCATTTCTATCTTTCTGCCAAAAGTAACCGTGTTAATTTTCTAATATAGCTTGACTTACAATCAGAATTGCTACTTACTATGCTAGATTTCTATCTGTATTAGTATAAGCTTAAAATAAGTGCCTTCAGCTGCTCCCTTGTTTTCACTCAGGGTTGCCACAGCAAATCCAATGTGGATCTGTATGGTGAATGTATGCTGTAGGCCCTTCCTGACGCAACTCCACATTACATGGAGAAATGTGGTGGGGTGGTATTTCAACCGGGAACCTTCCACACCTAAACCAAGTGCACTAACCACTTGGCCACCACCACTGCCATCTATTAGTATATGCTAATGCTACCAATTTATTAGAGCTACAAGGCTGAGGATTTAGTGTCATCTAATGGTTCAGATACAGACTACATCACTTTTTCTTTTTTTTTTTGGCGACAAAGATTCATGCTTCCTTGCCATCTCTTGTGGTAAGTAAAATGTGAACCTCCATTTCACAAAAATTAAGGGTGTCAAACTTGTTTGTCAGCGCTAGCAACCTGTGGAGTTGCTAGTGTAGCAATCACTGATTCCTCTTCTTTTACTCCCTCAGTTTTCTGACTGCACTGCAACATGTGGTCTGTCCCATTTGGGTTACTGTAACAATATGGTGGTGCATCACGGCGGCCTCCATGAGGGCGCCCACTCCCATGTAGATATGCAGGTCTCATTCTAGGCTTATGAAAACACACTGATTTGTTGTTTCAGGCAATATTTCATATCTGCTCATAAACACCCCTAAATCCAACACACTGTAGCTTTAATTTTTTTTATAACAAAAAGTTTATAAAATTAACACCATTTATTAAAGTTTAATCCTGTTGTGTGGCTGTAAAGAGATGAAATATCACAGAAACTGACAGACTGAATGCTTCAGTCACTACACTGAGCGATTCCACACTCAAACACAGCACTTACATGTAAGCACGCAAACATAAAAACAGAATACCAAGGGAGTTAATGAGAAACTGTGCTGTCTCTGCAGTTTCAGCTTTCCCTCTCAACCCAGGGACACATGCAGGAGTAAACATGACCTACAAGCCCAATTTTTCCAACCCCAGCTATAACCACAATCCCACTGCTGCACTGCATGAACCACCAACATTCAGCAACACAACTTCAACGTTTGTGCGACTGAATATGTTCAAATCCCCCACAAATATCCAGGCTCCCTGTGACCGATTCGCTCATCCTTCCTCAACCATCGCAGCCATGGCTGCCCTGACTGCTGTTACCATGGCAACCGAGGAGCAGGCGCACCACTGGGGGATTTGGAGACAACTTGGAGTAAAAACCCCTATGTTATTGGAGCCCTATTATTGGTGTGTGCCAGTGCGACTGTGTTGTTTATTGTTGTGCTTTGTCGATGCTGTGATGTCGCGTGTGCAATAATAAAATAGGGCTCTTGTGAGGCACAAATACAGTCACAAAACGTACCATCGCAGTTCAGGGCACACGCCGAAAATAAAAGCTGCACACATACATAACATCAGAACTATCATTTATTTAACTTTAACACAATCAACTGCAATTGAGGAAGAGCAAGAACAGACATGCGAAGAGTGGAGGGGGGAGGGAGAGAGAGAGAGAGAGAGAGAGAGAGAGAAGCCTGAGTTTTATCGCCCCTCTCGCTCTCTGACACGCACAGATATACACACCCTCTGTGTTGGCCCTATCCATTCCAAGGTTATCAGTAATCCAATAGGTTGCTCTGGAAGCAGGCGGTTTTCCAAAGACACATCAGCCAATATCCTGAAAGCAGAAACATCCGGAAAGGATTCTGACTAAGTGGTAAAGCATTCCCTTTTTTCCGGGTTTTCTCTATGACAGGATGAATGTTTCCTTCCCCCTTCCGCTTTTTCTTTCATCTCATTTCCTTTTCCTGTTCAGGATGTTCTGTTCTGACATGTTTAATCGTCAATGCCTAATCACACACTGCATGTTTGACATGAATACACAGCATAAAACATAAACATGTACAACACAGACTGTTGAAAAATAAACCACACCACACTTCCATCAGGGTTAGCCTACAAACTTTTCAGCCAAGGCTCATGGTGAAACTGCAGCAGCAGACAGAAGTATTAAGGATGGGGCTACACAGACTTGAGATCAGTTTTACCTAACGTACATCAACTTAACAGCCACAGAAATCCAGGGTAGTTCAGCCCATTTTCAACATTCTAGAAATTATTTGTTAGAGGACCACACAATGGCTCATGGTGTAATGTATGGTCCTTTTGTATATGGCACAAGCTAACGCTATCTGCTGTTGTACTTCAGTTTGCATGTATGTGTGCATGTTCTCGTGTGCTTCCTGCTTTTCCCATTGAACGTGCTTGTGTACTTGCCTTCATTAAGAAGTGTATGTCTAATAATGAACACACATGAAGCTTCTCCCTGGGGAACTAGCTTTTGGCACTTTAATTAGCTTAATCCACCAGCAACTCATGGAGAGAAAAGCCAAGAAGGAGAGGGGCATGATGATGGTTGGAGAGGAAAGGGTAGACTGAGGAGAATAGCTCTCCTCCTGCAACGTAGTACTCCCCCCAACACACACACACACACACACACACACACACACACACACACACACACACACACACACACACACACACACACACACACACACACACACACACACACACACACACACACACACACACACACACACACACACCAGCTTCATCTTGGCTCTCGATGGCATTAGTAACTGGCCAGACTATTGTAAAACCCCCAGTGAGGAGGAAACCGTCTCCAAAATGGTCATATGTGCCAAGCCACTTCCAGGGAGACACAGCATTCACATTGTGACCAAGCTAAATGGTCAATTAAATGGCAGCAAGGTTTTAAATTGCATTAGCCAAATTAGGCTGACACTGCAATTAATCTGATAGAAGATATTTGGACTGGAACGATACATTTACTGTATCTCCTGATACAATATGAATCATTACACTTGTCTGCCAGATCCATCACAACACAAGAAATGTAATTCTACAAGTACTGCAATTTAACTTTACAAAATACTGCGATTTTTTTTTTTTTGGCCGGGGGGGGGTTCTGGTGTTTTGCTTCTCTAAAGAATGGCCATACAGTAAAATAATACACTTAGAGGCTATGCCAAAAATCATATTTCCAAAACAAATACACATCACATTTTTTTGTGTGGGGCACACACTACCAAAAAGAAAAATTATACTGCATATTTGGTAATTAAATAATTAATACACGTTTATGACAAACTGCCTACCTGCCAATGTATCTTTAACCCCACATTTAGCTACATGAAAAGTGGGAAAAAAATTTTATTGAAGTTGGGCAGTGCCTACCTAATTGGTATATCACCATGTCTGCCACAGAGCGTCATGCATAGAACTGTTTTTGGTATGCTGGATTGAGTTTATTCTGTGCCCAAAGTGAAAACTGGAAGCAGTGTTGTAACTTCACCACTGAAGTGGGTCACTCTGACCAAAGATGCCATCTGAGAGAGCCACTGCCACGTCTCAGTCCACCACATGACTGGCTCGCGAACGGGCAGCCCATCTCAACCATTTAACATGCAAGTAAAGATACAGCTCCATCCTTAGATTTGCAGAAGTTCAGATGAGCTAAAAGCTAATTAGCAAATCTAGCTTTTTCATTCACAGATTAGCTTTCCAGATAACTTTGAAAACCATTAGTAGACCAGTTATATTTCACTAAATGTGGTTCAGCAAACTTTAAGTCAGCTAACTTGTTTTTTTTTTTTTAGTTTAAGGATCAACAACATATTAAAATTGCAGCTCTTTTAGTCTGTTTTTCAGAGTTTTAAAGCAAAAAATTTTTTTTAAATAAAGCTAAAGTTATATCGTAAAAAGTTAGCAGTTAGTGGTCACCTCAGCTAAATGTCCGAGCAGTTTATTGGTTTTGTGTTACCAGAGTTAACTTTTCAGTTAGTTGCTTATTAAGCCCCTTTCACACCGGGCCTGTGTAGAGTTGCAGTGTGCAGCATATCTAGTATGTTGCCCGCCTCTTCTTCTTCTGTGGTTTTGAAGCTTAACTGCCAGCAAACTTCAGCAGAGTCCAGCGAAATGAATAAAATCTAGCATGCAGGTACGTACTGAAAAAAACTAAAAGAATTTTTCGCCGTACTGGCACAGGGTAGCGTACAATTGTGGAGGCATGGTGTACAGCAGTGCAGTGTTACGAAGACTTGCATAGAGCACTGCATCCAGTGCTCTATGCCGAAAGTCCGTGAAACAATTAAAACATGTTTAATTTTTTTGCATACATTTCATGGACCCCTTTGTGTCCCTCAGTATACTGCCATGTAGGGCTGCATAAACACGGCGTAGTCGGTACACCGTATTACGCAACTCTACTTTGGCACAGTGTGAAAGGGGGGCTTTAGCAGTTATTGAAGCTAACGTTTAGGTTAGCTAGGCCCACCACTGTAATTCAACAACATATAGTTTTAGTAACAATATTAAAGATGGTGTGTATAAAAGGATGGTGGAGCAGGGTGTAACAAGAGAACCTGAAGGTGGGTGGGAAAATGCAACTAAACCGGGAAGAGAAGGAAAGACTTGTTGGGAGACAGTGGGTGAGTTTGAGAAGGAAAGACAGGAGTAGAGGAGGGAGGAAAGGAAAGATGCACAAACAAATGCTAGCTTTGGGAATAGAAGTAATCAGCTCAGTCAGTCAGCTAATGACTAATCCCATGGAGAATAGAGAGAGGAGCAGCAACAGTGGCAACGATGAGAGAATCAAAGAGAGAAAAACAGAGATGTTGGATAAGAGTGAGCAGAACTGAATGGGGAACAAGAGCAAGATGGAGGAAGCGAGATGGATGCACATATGACTAATTAAAGACTTCATCAGTTTGAAACTGTGCGACTGGAGGAGAGGAAGGATAAATATTTTACCAAGAAGAGAAAAAGACGAGTTTCTCTGTCTCAAACCTATGAAAATTTGGGTGGAAAGAGAAGACAGGCAGATACAGAGAAATACAAAATGACTGTGCTGAAAACAGAAATAACCCTCTGTGAGAAAGTGAATTAACACTCCATACACAATGAGCCTCCTCTTAAATGCCTAATTCTTCATTTTAAGGGCTTAGCAGATGGAATTGGTAAAGCCACAAGGTCAGGTGCACCAATAATAGAACAATTAGCTATTTCTTTGCTAGCTCCACTAAAAGCAAAAAACAAAAGTCGAACCCACTGCTGGAACAACCACTAGTTCTCTTAATTAGCACTAAATGAAATCCCAACTCAGTAATTAAAGCAGACATGGAGCCCTACACACTAGAAGTAAGAACAATCCAGCCAAAGAAACCAAAGTCAGTCTACTTTTACCAAATGACGCCCTTAAAGGCTGGCCAAAGAGCACAATACCAGCAAGGAGAATTGGCTTCCAACAGCTTTGATGCTAACAGGATTAACGATGGGGTCAGTACATTATTAGCAGTGGTCAGAAGGCAAATAGCCTGGAAAAAGGCAGGCTGCAGGCTAGTTACCAGGCAAGCAAACATTGTGAATAAGCTTTAGGTTGAATCTCTGCCCTCTGGGAGGCCATGGTGTAATTAGTTAGATGGTGTGAGGTGCCACCATGCTGTGCAAGGAGGATGAACCCAGGGAGCTGCTGCTTTTGGAGTTGTTTTCCTGTCTCTGTCTCAAGGGTATTTTGTCACGCGTGTGTGCATGTGTGTGTGTGTCAGACCAATATCTAGGGACAGAGAAAGGTTGCTGTACAAACTGTTGGAAAGTGGGGGTTGGAGGAAAAACATAAGATATCATAAATTCAATGTACACAAACAAGTGCACCTTTAAGATTGGCAAAAAAACACACAGACTTCCCCAAAGCGGGGGGGGATGCAGTTTGAGCCCAACCCTCTTCAACATATACATCAATGATTTGGAAAAATCATCACCATCTGCAGCACCAGGCATCACTCTGGTGGACACAGAAATCAAATGACTGTTTTTTGCAGGTGACCTGGTATTACTGTCGCCAACCAAAGAAGGGCTACAACAACAACATGACCTTCTACACAATTTCTCCCAAACCTGGGCCTTGATGGTGAATCTAACCAAGACAAAAAATATGATATTCCAAAAAGGACCCAGCCTCCAGTCACACAAATACAATTTATTCCTGGATAAGACGGTCCTAGGACACACAAAAAACTACACCTACATCAGAATAAACATCAGCACCACAGGCAATTTCAACAAAGCTGTAAATAACCTGAGAGTCAAGGCAAGAACGGCTTTTTATGCAATCAAAAAGAACATCAAAGTAGATATCCCCACTCAAATCTGCCTCAAAATATTGGACTCTGTCATACAACCCATTTCTCTTTATGGTTGCAAGGTCTGAGGCCTACCCGCCAACCAAGATTTTGCAAAATGGGACAAAAACCAAATTGAGACGCTGCATACAAAATTGTGCAAATCCATCCTCCGTCTCGAACGAAAAACACAGAATTATGCATGCAGAGCAGAATTAGAACAATATCCACTAATTATTAAAGTTCAAAAGACAGCAATAAAATTTTATGACCACCTTAAAAATAATAACCCCAATATGCTCCATAACAAAGCCCAGATCCACGGACAGACAGCAGAGAGATGCCCCCAACCCTCCCCGGGCTGGTTCTGGGGCTCTGTACACAAACACAAGCAGAGCCACCAAACACAAACCCTATTCAAGTAAACCAATTGATAAGAAAACAAAAAGAAACCTATGTGACGCATGGGGGGGGGGGGGGGGGTGTCAACCGAAAACCAGAGTTAATTGGAATGCTATTTGGCCCTAAACAGACAGTACCCCATGTCAGAATACCTGAGCTCTGTGACCAACCCAAAGCTCAGGAAATCCTTGACCATGTACAGACTCAGTGGAGAAAGGCCACCACAGACAGATATGGCTCCCCAGAGAAGACAGACTGTGCACCCACTGCTCATAACACAAGGTGGCGACTGTGCTGCACTTCCCAACCACCTGCTAGCTGTACCAAGGCAACGTTAGCTGTACCATGGCAACACGTTCTTCCCACAAATCACAAATACCCAAAAAGACCTCGAGAACATAACCAACATCAAAAAACGTCTGTATATGTTGGGTGTATCCGTAAGCCTGCCCCCTCTTGGCTTTTTCTGGAATGTCTTTGGACACCACTGTACTCAATCATCCAAACACGGAATAGTGACTGCGATTGAAGTCTCATTAAGTGCCGATGCTTCAACACTTAAATGACATTTAAATGACCAGTGGCCAAAATTTTTAATGACAAAGGCTAAATGTTATAAATGTTTTAGTAATTGCTATCTGTCTTATCATTGCATTTGCTGCACCAACTGCAGGTCTGTCTTTGAAGGGATATCATCTTTGTTGCTTTCATTCACATTTTCTCTAGATTTTTCCCCATTTTCAAGTGATACATCATCTATAGTATGTTTTTTAGCTGTTATGGGTGTACAAAGACATATAAAGCCATATGAACTCCAGCTTTTTGATGCCAAAGCAATCATTGTGAACTGCTAGGCTTAATTGGAAGGAAATTAGTGTGTTAGACATGCAAGTGTATGTGTACATTTGTGTGGGCCACTGTGGGCCAACGTAATCTGTGCCCGCTGTGCCACTCATGTCTAACCCTCTGGACACCGTGATGTGGTCCAATGTGTCACAGTGTGTGTCCAACTTTGTGTATACCTGCAAGCACATGTTCCTTTTTGGCTCGTTAGTTCCAAGTATGAAATCCCTTCTGGTGTCAACACACGTGTGTGCCCTGGCAGACCTGTGTGCATGCATGGAGCTCTGGCACTGCACCATCTACCAGGTGTGCTTTTGGCTGCATCAGCTGGCATGAGCACAGCTACAACAAAAGTGTCATTTTTCCTCTCTACCACCCAGATAGGTGTGCACAGGCATATAGCATTGGTGCAAGAACTGTAATTCAAATTTAAAATGTCAAAAAAGTCAATCACATGATACAACTCTTCTTCTGACGTTCAGTATTAAAAACAAAAAAGGTCAAGTCAAATCTGGAAGGATGCACTGGCACCACGCATCACAGTATCAACCACACCATGGAACTGCCACAGGGAGGAAACCAGTCCATCCCCACCTACGAAAACAACCACCTATCTGTTGCAGCCAGATAAAACACAGACATTCCCTTGACCTTCTACAGCCACTGAGGTCGCTAACACTGAGGGACCTCTGTGCTAAACCATGCACAGAGACATGTGCAACATGTATAAAATGTAACAGCTGATAGTCCTTCACCATGGGAGTGACATTTCTAATCTAAATCTCCCTAAGTAACTGTTGTTTGACACAAAGTCATTCCAGCAGTGCCCAATGATACTCTGAAGAGAAGACCTATCAGCAAAGATACAGGTCACTGGTTAGCATGCAAGTCTCACAGCCATACAGTAAGAAAGGAAGCACCAGAACCCTAAAGACCTTTGTTCTCCTGCAAAGATATTGACATCGCCAAAGACATCTGTTCAGCAACCTCGTGACTCCAGCTCTTCCCAGGCACCTCTCAATCTCAAAGGCAGAAGACACAAAGATATGAATGCCGCTGCAGAGATAAGCAAAT
Organism: Thalassophryne amazonica; assembly: GCF_902500255.1. NCBI lineage: Eukaryota > Metazoa > Chordata > Actinopteri > Batrachoidiformes > Batrachoididae > Thalassophryne > Thalassophryne amazonica. Next base: position 88,052,388 of record NC_047105.1, on the reverse strand, counting down.
GTCTCTCCAAGTTCAATACTTTCCCTGCATACAGATATACTTCTTGTGGTTGAGTCCAACAAGTCATTGAACGCCTGGATCTTATTATTGATTCCTGAACCGGGGCAAACAAACAAACAAACCATACTGTATGTATTGTGAAGAGTTAGGGTTTGTTGATATTTTACCCTAAAATGGCTCAAGGAGATGACCTACAAATCAGTTGGCCGAGACCTCACTTGGATTATATGAGCATCCCAGCTTGCATCCAGACTCTTATAATCTCCACTTTTAAAAAATGATTCTAGCATGCAACATTTATTATTCATTTTCCTCGTTCTTTATCTTCCTTCTGTTTCCTTTTCAATCTGCTTTTTTCCCCACTTCAATTTACTTCATTAAGCCCCAGTAGGAGTGAATGAAGTACAGTGGCAGTGACTGAGAATCATGTGCAGTCATACGCTGTTGGAGGGGTCTAGAGTGCCTGAGCACAAAGACAACAATCAGGAACCAAATAATTCACATAAATGGCACAAAGCTCACTTGGAGCCCAATGTAACTTAGGCTGCTCTCTGAAGAGGTGAGCTTTGAATGTTTTTCACTGTATTCCAGATGACATTACAAGGTAATAGGCAGCTCGGAGCTTTAGACCAGATACCATTTAAGATTTTCCAAGAGGACAATCCTCTTGCAGGAATTCGTGCAGTATCCTGTAATGTCTGTAAGCCTTGTTAGTGAGGTAAGAAATATGGATCATTATTCAGATGTGGCTCTTGCATAATAAAGGTGCAGAGATAGAGAAACTGGTTTAATGAGACTGTGGGAGTGTATGTGTGTAGGAGAGGGTATCATTAAATTTTTTAAGACGATCCCTCATTACCGTCGATCCTTCTAACCTTTTTTCCAAGATTTAAAAAAGCATGTGGATGTGTAAGTGTGTGCATATATAAAGTTGTGTTTTAGAAGCAAACTTATCACATTTTGTGCATGTACGTACATTTTAGTGTCTACACTCTGTATGCGTGTGCTGTGCTCGCCTCTTTAATGAGAGCAAACGATTAGAGAAAAACAGCGATCACTGCATCTTATCTCAGCACATACACAGTGCTCAGCCATTATCTGAAACAACTATCTTTGATCACAGAAAGAGTGGAAAGAGAATATGTGAGCAGCGGTTGAAACGGAGAAAATGAAAGGGGAAAAACAGATGCAGAGAGAGGATATAACGAAGTGTTTCCTTTTATTAATTCATAAGTGTGGTTTTACAGTGGCTATTTTAGTTAGATAGGGAGTTATGATGTCTTTTAGACATTGTTTAAGCTTATAAGTCATGCAATCTATATTTCTGACTGCTAACACACTCGTAAAAGCAAAGATAGCAGCACCTGCAGTCACATATATACATCTCTTATTGGCAGTGTGAAATTCCACAGTGGCACAGTTCTGAGGTGCTTGTGTGCGTGCGTGCGTGTGTGTGCAAGTGTGTGATTAATTAATCTACACCCTGGTGGTACTGAAAATGGTATAGAGTATTTTCCAAGGTATTGCTATCAGGTTTGAAATTCTAGTGCAATTGTTGTGTGGGCCGCCAGAAGAGGAGGTACTGCTGGCCCACCACCAGAGGGCGCCCTGCCTGAAGTGCAGGCTTCAGGCACGAGAGGGCGCAGTCGCCTCACAGGAGCAGCCAGGGTGACAGCTGTCACGCATCACCTGCAACAGCTGTTACCCATCATCTGATCAGCAGGGGAATATCAGCAGGACAACGCCTCCACCTCTTTGCCGAGATATCGTTCTACCTGGAAGGTAACGTGCTCAGCTGACTGGTTAACTGATCTTTTGTGACTTTTGTGAGTTGTTTAGCTGACTCCTTTTCCAACGAGTGGTGGAGGTAGTGTTCCTGCCGTGCGGATTCCTGGGTGCAGACGCACCCACGTTTAATTGTTCTTTTGTTCCTCGCCAGCAGTACCAGGTCCGACACGCGAAGGCAGTGGCCACCTGGGAGTTCGGGACTTGGTGGCTCCAGTATTCCCGGGGTCTGGTGGCGGAGGAAATCGTGTGGTTCCGGTTCTGCTTTGGACAGACGTCTCCTATCTTCGAGCCTGCCCACACGACACCTTTTGTGATTTGGCTTTTGTCTATTGTTGTAATCTGATTGTATTTGTTGTGCCCATTCACAACAGTAAAGTGTTATTTGACCTCATCCATTGTCCGTTCATTTGCGTCCCCTGTTGTGGGTCCGTGTACCTACACTTTCCCAACAGCAATGACAACTCAAGTACTTCATTCAACTCAGTATACAGGAGCAGTTTGTCACGTATGCAAATGGTGCCATCTTGTGGCCAAAGATGATAATGCAATATTTTTTTTTACATATAGAAGTCAAATATAATAAGTTACAGGAAGAGCAGAACAATTTACAGTGATGAAAGAGGACCATGGTAAACACAAAGATTTTGGCAAGGGCCGAAAGCCCGATCCGGGTGAGGGGTCTGGGGTTCTCCCCCAGAAAAATTTGAAATCTCAGGTGCTCTCTGTGCATTCTGGTGCATTTTCAGGTCTATTTACCAACCAAAAAATAATACCCAAAAAAAACCTTTTTTTGGGGGGGGGGGGGGGGGGGGGGGGGTCAGGTCAGTTTTTCCACCCCAGAGAAGAGTCTTTTCACACAACATGACGATACAAGTTGTGTGAAAAGACTCTAGTTTCCCATATTGGCAAGATGACAAAACCATAATACACAGTATGTTACATGGATTAGAATGTTATTACTATTTGATAAAACCACATGTTCATATTGGACTGTTACTGTTCCCTCTCTACATTTATCAAAACATTTGAATTCAGCAATTTGTGGTTTATAACAACTGATAGTGTCTTAAAATAAACTAAATGAAGTCTGATACACATAAAGCTGCATCTACTTTATTAAGTCACTAATATAACTTTTAGTTCTCAGGAACACTGATTTGGGTTTAAATTAGATTCTTATTCACTTCTATAAAAGGGAAACGCAATAAAAGGATTTTCCCATTCAGTGCTGACATGAGCATTTCTGGGATACTCAACTTAAATTTGCGAAAAACAACGGACAAACGTTTTTCACATCAATAGCGGACTTCTTGAGCATGTTAAACATTTATCATATTTTCCTCCACATGGATATTTCACACACATGTAACAGAAGAAACCAGAAAATGCAGATTTAGCAGGCTAACATGTTACGTTTGCATGGGTTATGACGTATGCTATTAAAAATAACCCAGAAACATTCATCACATAAGTAAAAACCCAGATTTCTGGGAATTTCTGGAAAGTTTGATCCCTGATTTAAAAAATAAATGCAACCTATAGCCAAGAAAAGATAAGAATTTTTTTCTGTCGTCCATCTAATTAATTCATCCACTTATTTTAGCTCTACATAGCTCCATGTTACATCAGGTAACAGTCATGGCCACATAAAGATAGTCAAGTGAAATCCAAAAGTGCATGCTTCCCTGATAGAAACACAAACACTCTCACTCATCCTAATTCCTGGTATAACAGCACTAAGGACTAGCTGGAATAAGAATTATCCAAGCATGTGTTAGAAGAGGGTTCTTTTGATCAGACAGAATGACAGAGCTAAAAGGTCTCACACACATTATGATCTGTATGCAAAGAGAAATACCATTAAATGTTGTTCTATCAGATGAGAGAAAAAGTAGAAAATGACACCTTCTGCTCTTGGATTGGAAGCTCCTTATAAACCCGGATGACTTACAGTGTCGAGATATTTTAAATGACACAAGTCAGTATTAAATGCAAAGTGTTAATTATCTGTTTTGTGTTAATTGTTTAGTGTCGACTTGTATCCTTTCTACCGTGTCTGATCCCTTTCATCATTCTCTCCATCTCCCGGATCCGTCTCATCCACTCTGCATGTGTATGAGTGCCTGCAAGGCCACATGCAGTTGTGTGAACTAATGACAGAGGACAATCAAATGCTTGCACAAAGCCAGCCTCTGTGCTGCTGTCCAGGCCCAAACAACTCGTGGCTAAGCTGACTGTGCCAAATGACACACGCGCGCACACACGCACACACCATGTCAGGCCATATGATTAAGAATTTCAGTTTAGTAAGTTCGCCAACAGAAACTGACATGCTCAAGTCCTGACTACAGTTACTGACCAAATGTTGTGTTTCTTTGTGCCCATTCAGCCATGTGGAAACACTGAGAGGAAGCCAAAAACCATTTAGATGCTAAACACAAACACACATCCGTACATGAGAGATTGACAGGACAGTATTATGTAACAAAACAACATTTCTGATCCTACGTTGTCCTTTGACCTCCACATTAGAGACATTGCAAGGACTGCTTTCTTCCACCTGCGAAATATAGCAAAAATTCGTCCCATCCTGTCTATGGTTGATGCTGAGACCCAGATCCATGTGTTAGTCTCTTCTAGATTGGACTGTTTGCAGTCTAATTGCAATGTTTTATTTTCTGGTTTACCGCAGTCCAGCATTAGGGGTCTCCAATTGGTTCAAAATGCTGCAGCCAGACTTTTGACACGAAGCAGAAAGTTTGACCACATTACACCCATTTTGGCATCTCTTCACTGGCTTCCTGTCCCTGTGAGATCAGATTTTAAGATTCTGCTACTACGCTATAAAACTGTTCACAGACTGGCACCTCCCTACCTAGCTGGCCTAATTAAACCCTACGTACTGGCGCGGCCTCTGCGTTCTCAGGCTGCAGGACTACTTTGTGTCCCTAGGGTGAATAAAATTAGCCAATACTAATCAGAAGTCACTTTTTAAGCAACAGATACAATTACACTGATACACAGAGTTCAGCTGCTATTTAGTAGGGATGTGAATCGTACAACAACTCATGATTCAATTCGATTCCGATTCTTGGGGTGACGATTAGATTCAGAATCGATTTTCGATTCAAAGAGCTCTAAGAAATAGTTATATTACTTAAAAATGTTTATGTTTAAGAAAATGCAGCTTTACAAGGTTAATCAAGTGATTCTAAATGTAAATTTACTTATCTGCTCTGCTCGTTCGGAGTTGGCTGGCAGTTTAGCGAAGCGCTGGTCAGTAGTCGGCAGAGACCGCTGCTCCCCTCTTTTAGCTCCGGGTGATAGCGTACCATGTGGGCTTGTGGATTTGAAGTGTTTCCGAAGTACTTGACTTTCATTTTGCAGATTCTGCACACTACATAAGTCATGTCAAGCTCCTTCTTACGCAGCAAATAATAAAATCCAAAATGCGCCCATACATTTGCCTTCAGCAAAGACGGTGCTGGCTGAATTAGCTCTTCGTCCGCCATGCTAAACTACAGCCACTGAACTCTGCAGCACACGAGTGTTTGAAGCACGCCGGAGGCAGCCTTTGAGAAGAAAGAGACAGGTACCTTGACCTCACAGCCGAATGGTGAGAGGCTGGGTGGTCAGCTGTCAGCTACACAGTGGAAGTTGGTTGCAGGGGGTTTCGTGGGAGCATCCACCAAGCGCTTCCTAAAGAGCATGGAGGTCAAAGGGCCCAAACACAGAAAGGCCCTAAAAGATCTGGCTGAGGAGGCTAAGCAGGGAAGCTTCTGGCTTTGGCTAAGAAGGAAAGACCAAGTGTGGGGAAAGCAAGGGTCTTAGGGTTAGCTGCAGGGGGCGGCAGGGAGACGTCCGTTGCTCCACTACTGTTAGACGTTCCAAGATTAATGGAGCGAAACATCAATGAAAGGTGGCTCCCAGCTGATGAGCCTGCACTTATCCACAATGGCACCATCGGAGGTGTGGCAAGCAGCAATCAGGCAGTCACTTGCCTGTGCTACCACTTGTAATGTCGGGAACACCAATGACTTCTGTGAATAGGACAGTTGGTGACCAGGAAAGACAGGAGGACTGCCAGGAAAGGCTGATTGATGGCAGGAAAGACTGCAACAGGGGTGGATGGGCTAGTTACCCTCTCCACAAGTCTTCATGTTGGGGACACCCTAACCAATTATGAGCACAAATAAGGGAAGACAGCCCGAAGGTCCACCGAGAGGTGGAATGGAAGATTGTCCAAACAGGACGGATAACACAGAACTGACCGCATGGAAACGACTAACAAGCAAGGGATCCTGAGGAGCTGCAGCTCTGGGTGGTGAAAGGTGACAACTTATAGGAGCCTGCGGATTCAGCAAGGAAAGGCTAAATGTGGAGGGAAGGACTAAACTTGCACTGTGCAAGCAGGTCAGACAAGGAGAACTCAGAGCCGGATTGAGCACCACAGCATTACTGATTTCACTGTTGTTGATGGTCATATGGAGGGGGAGTAGCTGTACCAAAGTCAGCTGGCCAAATCCACTGAAAAGGTAGCCTGGGAAAGCTTTGTCCAGGATCTGCATACCATCCTTGAGAATTTACTACGGGGCAGCACAATTACCAAGCTAAATGTCTTTGGCAGCATTGTTTATGAACAGGGCAAGGAGAGGTTTGTGGAGGTGATCCAGAGGAAAAACATCTCTAGGGAGGTGGAAAAGCATGAGCAAGAGATCCACAAGCTCATAAAGGAGAGAAGGCTGCTTAGGAAGTCATGGCGAAAAGCAGAGGAGAATGAAAAGGAGGGTCTGAAAGTGCTTTGGGACCAGATCAGAAGGAGGCTTCTGACCCTGAGAAGGGCAGAGCTGATCCAGAAGTGGAAAGGGAAGGAAAAAGAAGGAGAGGGTGAGGTTTTTCAGGATCTTTTTCAACATGCCCAGAAACTGTTGAAAGAGAAGAAGAGTGGAAGGCTGGAAGCTACCGAGCAGCAACCTGAGGAACACGTCAAGAAACAGCTAACCGACCAAGAAAGAAAAGCTTACTTGGATCACCAGAGCATATGTCCCGTTCTGCTGAGCCAGCCACTGACTTTGAAACGACACCACCCAAATAGTCTGAAGTCAAGTTAGTGGTAGATAAGGCAAGGTCTGCCTCTGTACCAGGTCCCAATGGTGTGCCCTACAAGGTTTATAAAAACTGCCCCATGGTTCTGAAGCTACTCTGGAAGCTGATAAGAGTAGCAAGGAAGGCCCAAAACATCCCTTAAGAACTGAGGTGAGAAGTGACTGTTAAAGATTTTGTATATATGTTATCACTGTTAAACGTTTGTACATTTGTCTTCTTTCACATGAGAACGGTGTTGTGCTGTTTTGCACTTCACCCTGAGAACGTACGTGTTATTCAACCTTGTTTAGCTTTGTCTTCTTTCTCATGAGAACGGTGTTGTGCTGTTTTGCACTTCACCCTGAGAACGTACGTGTTATTCTACCTTGTTTAGCTTTGTCTTCTTTCTCATGAGAACGGAGATGTGCTGTTTTGCACCTGTCTTAATGCAATCCTGAGAATTCAATTTTTGTTTTGACGTTTGTGATGTGGTGTTTAGTGTGAAGGAGTGTGGAAGACAGGACACTTCAGGCAGATGCAGAACAGCTGATACCTGCAACAGACGAACGAGATGTGCTGACCTGAAGTGTTCTTCCTTACAGCTGCACTTATTGACGTATGCGTTTATGTTATGGGAAGAAACTTGTCTTGCGTCATTACCCCCACCCTTAGGACAAGTTTCTTGTTTATGTGATGAGGGCGTCTCTTAATAAAAAGAGCGGAAAAGCAGGCCAGACTTTAGTGTAGCCTTGGTGTACAGCCTGGCCGCACTCCGCGCGTAATATTTGACTTTCTGTCTCACTGGTGTTTCTTGACTCTGTTTGTCTTGTTAAAGGTTTTAAGAATGTTTGGAGGAGAAAATACCCAACAGTGACAACCTTCATACTAAAACAACAAAATTCCTGCAACATCAGCCAGTTTTAGAGGCATTACACTTCTAAACGCGGAAGGGAAAATATTATTTTCTGTGGTGGCCAAGCGTTTAGCAAACTACCACCTGAACAACCACTACATCGTCACAGTTCCGAGAAGGCAGGCATCCCAGGGTTCCCCAGTTGCTTGGAACACTCAAACATGATTTGGGAGCAGATTCAGACAGCCAAGTGTGGAAAACAAGATCTCCACATAGTCTGGCTGGATCTGGAGAATGCCTATGGCTCCGTTCCCCATCAGCTAATCACCTCTGCCCTAGAATTCTTCCACATACATCTAGCATTCGGAACCTCATCTACAATTACTTCAGGAGCTTGACTGTTTGCTACACAACACAGGATGTAATGACATACTGGTACCACCTAGAGTGACACTGCAATGGGTTGCTCAGTCTCTCCCATCCTCTTCACAGCAGCCTTTGAAATTATCCTCATCGTCAAGAGACAGATTATCCAAGGGGTGACAGGACAGTCAGGCCAATTACTGCCAGCCCTGTGGAGCTACATGGATGATGTAACCACCCTTCTCCAAACAGTAGACTGTACAAACCGGCTACTGAAGAGGTTAGAAGAACTCCTTAGTTGGGCCAGGATGAGGCTAAAAAAGCTAAGTTCCGCAGTCTCTCTATACTCAAAGGAGTCAGAAATAATCACATCATCTTCACGGTGAGAAGATCCTAACACTGGCAGAACAACCTGTCCAGAGCCATGGGAAACTATATACAGCTGACTTGTCAGACAAGCTAGATATGGCTAATACAGTCATGATACAACTTACTAATGGTTTGACATGGCTCGACAAGAGCCATCTTTCTGCAAAATTTAAGCTCTGGTACTACCAATTCACTTTAAACAGGCGGCTGATGTGGTCTCTCAAGATGTGTGAGATGACCACCTCCAATGTGCAGAAGATGGACTCAAAAACCAACAGCTACATTAGGAACTGGCTGGGCTTACTGTGGAGCCTCCTGCTTCACATCTGTGTTTCATGGAGTTGACCAACTTCTGGCACCTGTGAACAGGAATTCCAGCCCAGGAAGATTGGACTACATTCTACAGTTCCTCTGCATTTCTTGGTTTTGCCACAAAATCAGCAGTTTTGATGTCACCCCACATGTTTTCCTTTGGATAAATGTTCCAAAATGAGACTGACCACTCCATAGCGTTAATCTTGCTGGTCTGGAACCAAGATGCTGGTCACTTGCTGGTGTGTTTGGGATCACTTGTTGAAACATCCATTTCAAAAGCATTTCCTCTGGCATAAGGCAACATGACTTTTCAAGTATTTTGATGTATTCAAACTGATCTATGATTCCTGGTATGCAATAAATAGGCTTGACACCATATAATGACAAACATCCCCATATCATAATGCTTGCACCACCACCCTTCACGGTCTTCACAGTGTACTTTAGCTTGAATTAAATTTTTGGAGGTTGTCTGACAAACTCTCTGGGGCCCCTAGACTTAAAAAGAACAATCTTGCTTTTATCAATCCACAGTTCTCTTTAGGCGAGTCAATGTGTTCTTTGGCAAATTGTAACCTCTTCGGTACATGTCATTTTTTCCAACAATAGCACTTTGCAGGGGCGTTTTGCCCATAGCTTGGCTTCAAATAGGCATCTTCTAATTGTTACAGTACTCAGAGGTATCTTTAGACCTTTTCTGATCACCCTGGAGCTGATCATTGGCTGAGTTTTGCCATTCTGGCTATTCTTTGATCCATTTTAATTAGGGAATAACCCTGTTGTGTCTGATGAATTGCGGACGTTCATGCTGGATTTTACGGTTGCAAATTGAGTTTTACCGGCTCCGCTAACGCGTTGCCGATAAAAAGGATATACATATTACATTTGAAAGTACGTCAGCTGTTGGTGGCCCCAACCCAGTTTGGCTGCTGCTAAACTATGTCAACTACCTCCACCAACCCAGTACACAATTTCTTCTCTGACCACTCAATTTAAAATGATCTCTTTATTTTTCATTTCCCTTATTAAAAAAAAAAAAGAAGTTTCCTACCAGCTTTAGAGAAACCAAATCAGAGACAAAACCCACATGTCAAGATGCATTATTCCAATATGTCCACAAGCACTGCTGGAGTTGTCTTCATAAGTGCAGAAGCCTGAAGGTGCTGCAGTTTGACATGCATTAGATGTCTTCTGGATCTGCTGCTTTACATAATGTTGTTAATGTGAAGTAATTTTTTCAAATAACCAATAAGACAGCAGCTTAACATTGTTGGACCAAAAATGAGCTAAATTGTTACTTCTTACATTTTAATGTACAGTGGGCTGTGCTACCACTGTCAGTCAGTCCTTGCTGTCTTCAAAACACAGGGATTGTTTCATTGATACGCCCACCACCTGGCACGATGGCCCTGTACACACACAGCAGATGGCTCACATTGGCTCCTGATGGTGGGTGCAGCTGAGGAAACCCAATGTGTGTTTGTGTGTGAACACGTGTAGTATCCAGGACAAGTACTTAAAATAGGTACTAGATTATCCACTGGGACCCTCTGTTCTGTCTGGCCCCCTCAGACCACCTTCTGAGACCGCACGAATGCATTGTGTAAGTGTGTGTGCATGTGTGCTATGGTGCATGTCCTTTTATTGTCCATGATCAACAGTCCCTGATCATGCAGAAGTGACTCCGGGAAGGCAAAAACCTGAGACTCATTTAAATATCCATCTGAGGACATTATCTAAAAGGAGCAAGTATTATAAAACTGACCAAGAGTCTTGCCTTGAATCATCTGTATGTATGAACACACACAAAGAGTTAATGGCCCAAAACTATTTTTTCTACAATCAGACATACAAACAAGATATGTGTGAAAAGTTCGTCTTTATGCAGAGACATACTTTGGTTTCACTCTGCAAGATGTGTGAAAACTAAATGGACAGACTTCCCTTGTTGACGGTGTCTCACAGTTTAAGTAACACTCCTGATCTGAGCCTCCTTAACTAACCATTTGTGTCAGCTGTCATTCCAGCAGTACCCAAAGACACTCCAAAGAGATCTTGCACAAAACAAATCTTGTCATCACCTTTAGTCACTGACTACGTTTACATGCCCTTAATATTCGGGTTAAGGTCAATACTGCGGTTTCTGAATCATTAGGAATAACCCGTTTACATGCTTAAGCAGACAGAGTTACTCCTGTATACATGATCACTGGTATCATTTGGAATATCCCCATCTAAACAGCGATGCACGTCATCCACTGGTGCTTGATTTGGTCTGGTGTTCGTGCAAATCCTGCTTCGTGTAATCCTGCTTCGTGTAAAACCCCTCACTACACACTTTTCTCAAACAGGCATTAACATTTTCTCATTTCTCTCCTGCGGGCTGCCTCTGCATCAAAACAGCGAGCGTCGTCTCTGGACCTGTTGCCAGATTTGGCGCAGCTATGCACAGAAGAGAGGGGGACGGTGTGAGTTTACTGAGCCCGCAGACGGTAAGCGCATCGGAGGCAGAGCAATCGCGGTGATATGCCGACCGGTGCCGCGACCGGCCCGCCTGATAAGGATGCAGAACACAATGCGCTGTTTATCTCTGTTTCTGTGGTATCCGGTGGGCTGCGCGCACCGCATACAAGTAGTTGCCGTACTCAAAAGACCAAGATTCCTTGCGGATAGGACATGCGCAGAACACAAAATAACGTTCCTTTCTTTGGGGATATCCCGATGCGCGTTTATATGACCTGATATTCGGGTTAGAAAAGGAGTAACCCAGGGGTCTTATTCGGGTTTTTAAAAACCGGAATATGAGCATATTCGGGTTTTTGCGGGTGTTTACATGGCCGTGCGCAACCGGGTTATTGCTAATATTCCGGTTATGAAAGGGTTATTGGCTGCATGTAAACGTAGTCACTGTTTATACTGCGTTTACACATAGGCACAATGTGTTATGAATATCATTTTCCTGTCATTCGTGACATTCGTAACATGACTTAACGTATCTGAATAGGGTCTTAAATAACACGTGTCAGTTCGTGACATTCGTGATATTCATGTTTATGGCTGCCAAAAAAAAAAAAATCTTCCACCAATGTCACGAATCACCCTCGATTCGTGGAGCTGGCAACTGAGTGTGTCGACTCGTGGTGATTAGTGGTGAATCGTAATACAGTGTGTCAGCAATTTATCTTGTGCAATAATTTTATCATATCTATATGTATTTATGCTCACTTATATTTTATTTTTCACATAATATGTTCACATCAGCATTTATGCAAACACCAGCTCACACTGCAATATACTTCTTTACTACTGTGTGTCTCTCGCTACTGCAACAAGTGATTTTCCCCACTGTGGCATCAATGAAGTTTATCTTATCTTATGGTTCTTGTAGCCCATACTGTCACGCGTCGTTACAAATCGACAGGAAAAGCTATCAAGAACGGACATGAATTGTCACGCGCTTTCACACGCTGTCACGGTTCACTGTGTGCCACTACAAATCACTATTTTCTCTCACATGCGTGTTCACGACTGATATAAACCCTGCTGCACTGCATTTCTTCAGTTCGTTTTAATCCATGACAGCATGAGCTTCCTCCAGTCTAGCTCACTCCACAACTCCATGGCATAGAGTCCAACAAAGCATGCAATCATAAAGTACTTGCTGTGGGTTCATCTGGATGTTGTGGAGCAATCTGGTGCGATGTGAACTGTTCAGTAGCTGATGGTAGAATGACTGCGGGGTGTGTGTGGAACCATATACAGCAAAACTTGCATATCGCCACCTTCCTAAAATAATGGCCATTATTTTAGGAAGGTGATGATATAATAGATTCAGGTGGACCAGTGAATTTTGTCCGTTATAATTGAAATCTATCCTAAGCATGGAGGTCCCATTTTTTGCCCTCAATAAGTCCCTTCGGCTGCTCCCTTGTTTGCACTCGGGGTCGCCACAGCAAATCCAAGGTGGATCTACATGTTGAACTGGCATAGGTTTAACGCCGGATGCCATTCCTGACGCAACTCCACATTACATGCAGAAATGTGGCAGGGGTGATATTTGAACCCGGAACCTTCTGCACTGAAACCAAGCGCATTAATCACTTGGCCACCACCCCTGCCTTTCACAAATCCCCTTAACTACCCACATTTTGCGGTTAATTAGAACCGCCGATCTGTGATATACCGCCAATTACCACCAGATGGTGTTTTAGAGAGTATGAATCCATCCAGCTTCCATGTATGACATTCAATGCAATGCCACTGAGCACTGCTTTTTTTTGTCCGTATTTCATCCAGGTAGGTCATTGAAAATTATCTGAAGCCGTTTTCTAGGGAAAAAACATTCACAGATTCCAAATCTGCCTTCACATTTGCACCAGCTATTATGGTTTGGGTGCTACGGGCCCTGTTTTGATGCCGAAAATGGTGCTCGGGCAGAGCCCCCCCCAAAAAATGCATAAAACAGTGTAGTTTTGTGAAAGCATTGCTTCTTAATTATTGCAAACAAATGTCAGCATGTTTATATTGCACTTTCGTTCCTGTCTTGCCTTGAATTTCATGTATTCTCATAATTTATTGTCATCTGTCATTCCCATCATACTTCAGCATACACTTGGTGGAGCCATTCATCCTTAAGGTATGAACTTTGCAAATTGTAATTTTGTCATTTACTGACTTTACACTGTGTATTGTACAACGTACTGAAATATTGCTTTGTGACAATTTATATATGGCAAGTTTGCATCAGACAATTATATAAGAGAAACACAAGATGAAGTTTAACCTGCTTAAATACTCGTAAGGGCTCAGTGTCTGTTACAGCTGCTACTTCAAAATGCTTTGGAAGCTTTCTTTTGGAAACTAATACATTGTCTCAGTATACTGCTGCACACTTTCCCGGGTCGGTGACTCATGATTAGTACACTTTTTTATTTTACCATCTGAAGGATGGGTATTTTGCTAGTCTATTATATTTGTAAAATGGACAAAATCCACTATATGTATAAAATGGACAAAATCCATTATATGTGTTAAACAAACTAAATCCGGAGTGGTACCCTAAAATCCCCAAGACTGATTTATGCTTCTGCAAATGTGTGGCCATGCAATGACGTCGACATGCATGTGACACTTTAAAGATCTTCGCCACATCTTTATGTAATTTACCACAGGAACAGCAGCTTTTTCTGGATTAATGTGTCCGTCAATGAGCTGTACTTCTTTATGCAATCACCAACCTCCAAATCAATGATATGGTATGTACAATTTCCCTCCATGAATTGCGGGTCATTTGAGCATCTTTTTATGACTCCTTGTTGTAAAGTTGGTCATATTTGTGGACTTTTTTGCCAAACGTATTTGATCCATGATCGAAATGTAATCGGTGGGCGCACTGCAAAAACTTTTAAAATATGACGGGAGAGGATGGCGTCAAAATGCAAAAGTGACAAATCACAGCCCTCTGCAGTCTCTGTCATTCAGCAGGTGTACGTCAGGCTCCGGGGAGGGTTCGCAGCCACGCAGAGGGCTCTGATCTAAAGTGGTTTGGTTTGCCACACCCAGGGATGTGTGTGAAACTTAACACCATATTACAGTGCAGACAGCAAGCAGCATTTTGTTAAGAATCACCGGCCTTTAATTACGGCTTGCCTCATTTAGGTGCCAGGTCTGAGCACAGTTTGAAAAAATAAACGGTCAGTCTTTTAATCATGGAAATACGGTACCCACTTTCCTCGAATTAGTGAGTGTCAGTGCTAAACTTCATTCTGTACCTCTGTTACTGGGCACGTCCAGACTGCTCTGTCCAGTACATACGAAGGGTTTTTAAACAAAATGCATTGCGACAGGACAGGACACTTTGTCCAATGTGAGCGAAAATCTGTTTTACAAAATCCCTTATATCCTGTGTTTATTACACAGAAAACCATACAAGAGCATTGGGACGTTGGCATTTGTCTGGTGATTGTGAATATGTGGCTCCTATGATGATGGTTTAGGTGAGATTTACTGTATACAGTGGTCCCTCGCTATAACGCGGTTCACTTTTCGCTGCCTCGCAGATTTTTTTTTTTTTTGTGCAATTTTGCATGCTTCTTTTTTTTTTTTTTACAGCACATTGTGTTCTGCGTCCTTATCAGGCGGCCCGGTCATGGCACCAGTCAGCATCACCACGATTGCCCTCACTGCCTCGGATGCGTTTACTGAGTCTGCGGGCTCGGTAAACGCTGCAGCGGGCCACTCACACCGCACCCTCTATGCTGTGCGGAGCTGCGGACAAGTCTGGCAACAGCTCCAGAGACTACGCTCGCTGTTTTAATGCAGAGCGCTCGGGCAGCCCGCAAGGATAGACTTCTTGCGGATAAATCCGCAGCGCCCGCTGCATGGTCTCAGTAACCGCAGCTGCAGAGCTCCGTGGCCATGACTTGGATTCTTTGCGGGTCCCGCATCCATACCCCCGGAGGCAGTGAGCGACGGGAGAGCACACGCATTGTGTTCTGCGTGTGTCTGTTTATAATCCCCCCCCCCCCCCCCCCCCAGAAGAAAAAACAGAGTGTTTACACAGGAGAGAAAAGTGAGAAAATGTTAATGCCTGTTTGAGAAAAGTGTATAAAGTGTGTAGTGGGAGGTTTTACAGCCTTAAAACATCTGTAATAATTGTAAAAATATAACGTTGACTACTTCGAGGATTTCGCCTACTGCGGATTATTTTTAGAACGTAACTCCTGTGACAAAAGAGGGACCACTGTATACCAAATTTGCCCGATTCACAACATTCGTGACAGAACATGAAATTTCACAATGGTGTGCAACAGTGCAGGACAATATTCGTGACTGTGCGTTAATCACAACGCGTGATGACAAGTCATGACAGTGTGACACCTCTACACCAAATCATGAAGTTCAATTCAAATTCATGATCCTATGTCACAAATTTAGATTCATGGCATTTGTGATTTGCTGCCGTTATGTGTAAACCCAGCCTTAGCAAGCAAATTTCACAAGCATACAGTAAGACAGGAAGCACATAACCCTGAAGATGTGGCCCATCATTCTCCAAAGATACTGCCATCACCTCATGGCTCTGTAAGCTCTTCCCAGGTGTCTCAACTTCAAAAGACTGAAGACCCAAACATTTGAATTTCCTGACCAAAATTAATGAAAGCAAGTGTATTTCGCTAATATTTTAAACAAACTCACATTAGCTCTTCTGGCTGATTTGTCACTTTAGAAATTATGGAAAAGCTTACAGTTTGTTCTCCAAACCTTTCATAATTATTTGCTGTTGTTCCAGCGAGTCCATTACCTATCCTCTGTATGAGCAGGGTGTGTACTGCATTTTGAACAGAATGAGTGCACAGAACAGAATAATCTTACACTGTCACACACCAATGTTCACCTTCAGTTAAAAGAGAGTACATTTCCACTTTAGTGCTACTCTGTGCATGAAGAGATGAAGCAGAGGGAAAAAAAGACGATGAGATGGTGTATAGTATGTAAAGGTGGCATGCTGCCAGCTGGACGGTGGTGCACAGGATCCATTGGCAGACCAAGCTAAGCACACTGAGATAATGAAACAGTCAAATGGAATGAAGGCTTTTAATCGCAAATATTAAGTGCAGCTGATGTCCAGACTGCTGCAGCGACCTTGACCACCGCTGTATTCAGATGACCACTAGAATTAGTTAATCACACAAGTGGACATCAACTCTCTTCATCACTTCCTCCTCTCCTTTACCTCTTGTCACCATTTGCCCTTTTATCAAAATCTATCTCCCTTACCCTCTCTGAATCTCGCTTATCTCTGTCCCATGAAACCAGGGCTCATTAACTAAAGCCTCCCTGTGTGGACATACGTGTGTATGTGTGCAAGAGCAAGAAGACACTCCATTAGTACATGTTTATGGAACGATCTCATTGCTGTGGACAAACTTTCAGCCAAAGCAACTCGGGCTGGCAATACTGGTGCCTGAAGCAGTACTTTATATATATATTACAACATGAAGGTTGGCTCTATTCAGTAATGGTTTTTGTACTGCCAACACAAATTTGAATGTCACATTCAAAAATTAAAATATAACGTAACTCAATTACAACAGTTTTGCACTAAATACAGCAGGTAACATAAGTAATGAAGATGTCAATGTTTTTCTCAGTAAATATATTTCTAAAGGTGCTATTGACATGGGATTTTCACCAGATGTCAATAACAACCCAAGTAATCCACACATCCAAACAAATCAAACCACAGATACCCATAAATTAAGTTATGTGTAATAATGTGAAATGAGACAGAAAAAAGTAGTGAACACCTGAAGAAAGGGGGGCACAAAAAGGCATGGAAAGCCAATCAATCAATCAATCAATCAATTTTATTTATATAGCGCCAAATCACAACAAACAGTTGCCCCAAGGCGCTTTATATTGTAAGGCAATGCCATACAATAATTACGTAAAAACCCCAAAGGTCAAAACGACCCCCTGTGAGCAAGCACTTGGCGACAGTGGGAAGGAAAAACTCCCTTTTAACAGGAAGAAACCTCCAGCAGAACCAGGCTCAGGGAGGGGCAGTCTTCTGCTGGGACTGGTTGGGGCTGAGGGAGAGAACCAGGAAAAAGACATGCTGTGGAGGGGAGCAGAGATCAATCACTAATGATTAAATGCAGAGTGGTGCATACAGAGCAAAAAGATAAAGAAACACTCAGTGCATTATGGGAACCCCCAGCAGTCTAAGTCTATAGCAGCATAACTAAGGGATGGTTCAGGGTCACCTGATCCAGCCCTAACTATAAGCTTTAGCAAAAAGGAAAGTTTTAAGCCTAATCTTAAAAGTAGAGAGGGTGTCTGTCTCCCTGATCCAAATTGGGAGCTGGTTCCACAGGAGAGGAGCCTGAAAGCTGAAGGCTCTGCCTCCCATTCTACTCTTACAAACCCTAGGAACTACAAGTAAGCCTGCAGTCTGAGAGCAAAGCGCTCTATTGGGGTGATATGGTACTATGAGGTCCCTAGAGGAAATAAATGCATGAATTAGTTTTTCAGCATCACTCTGAGACAAGACCTTTCTAATTTTAGAGATATTACGTAAATGCAAAAAAGCAGTCTTACATATTTGTTTAATATGCGCTTTGAATGACATATCCTGATCAAAAATGACTCCAAGATTTCTCACAGTATTACTAGAGGTCAGGGTAATGCCATCAAGAGTAAGGATCTGGTTAGACACCATGTTTCTAAGATTTGTGGGGCCAAGTACAATAACTTCAGTTTTATCTGAGTTTAAAAGCAGGAAATAGAGGTCATCCATGTCCTTATGTCTGTAAGACAATCCTGCAGTTTAGCTAATTGGTGTGTGTCCCCTGGCTTCATGGATAGATAAAGCTGGGTATCATCTGCGTAACAATGAAAATTTAAGCAATGCCGTCTAATAATACTGCCTAAGGGAAGCATGTATAAAGTGAATAAAATTGGTCCTAGCACAGAACCTTGTGGAACTCCATAATTAACCTTAGTCTGTGAAGAAGATTCCCCATTTACATGAACAAATTGTAATCTATTAGATAAATATGATTCAAACCACCGCAGCGCAGTGCCTTTAATACCTATGGCATGCTCTAATCTCTGTAATAAAATTTTATGGTCAACAGTATCAAAAGCAGCACTTAGGTCTAACAGAACAAGCACAGAGATGAGTCCACTGTCTGAGGCCATAAGAAGATCATTTGTAACCTTCACTAATGCTGTTTCTGTACTATGATGAATTCTAAAACCAGACTGAAACTCTTCAAACAGACCATTCCTCTGCAGATGATCAGTTAGCTGTTTTACAACTACCCTTTCAAGAATTTTTGAGAGAAAAGGAAGGTTGGAGATTGGCCTATAATTAGCTAAGATAGCTGGGTCAAGTGATGGCTTTTTAAGTAATGGTTTAATTACTGCCACATTAAAAGCCTGTGGTACATAGCCAACTAATAAAGATAGATTGATCATATTTAAGATCGAAGCATTAAATAATGGTAGGGCTTCCTTGAGCAGCCTGGTAGGAATGGGGTCCAATAGACATGTTGATGGTTTGGATGAAGTAACTAATGAAAATAACTCAGACAGAACAATCTGAGAGAAAGAGTCTAACCAAATACCGGCATCACTGAAAGCAGCCAAAGATAACGATACGTCTTTGGGATGGTTATGAGTAATTTTTTCTCTAATAGTTAAAATTTTATTAGCAAAGAAAGTCATGAAGTCATTACTAGTTAAAGTTAAAGGAATACTCGGCTCAATAGAGCTCTGACTCTTTGTCAGCCTGGCTACAGTGCTGAAAAGAAACCTGGGGTTGTTCTTATTTTCTTCAATTAGTGATGAGTAGTAAGATGTCCTAGCTTTACGGAGGGCTTTTTTTATAGAGCAACAGACTCTTTTTCCAGGCTAAGTGAAGATCTTCTAAATTAGTGAGACGCCATTTCCTCTCCAACTTACGGGTTATCTGCTTTAAGCTGCGAGTTTGTGAGTTATACCACGGAGTCAGGCACTTCTGATTTAAAGCTCTCTTTTTCAGAGGAGCTACAGCATCCAAAGTTGTCTTCAATGAGGATGTAAAACTATTGACGAGATACTTTATCTCACTTACAGAGTTTAGGTAGCTACTCTGCACTGTGTTGGCATATGGCATTAGGGAACATAAAGAAGGAAACATGTCCTTAAACCTAGTTACAGCGCTTTCTGAAAGACTTCTAGTGTAATGAAACTTATTCCCCACTGCTGGGTAGTCCATCAGAGTAAATGTAAATGTTATTAAGAAATGATCAGACAGAAGGGAGTTTTCAGGGAATACTGTTAAGTCTTCAATTTCCATACCATAAGTCAGAACAAGATCTAAGATATGATTAAAGTGGTGGGTGGACTCATTTACATTTTGAGCAAAGCCAATTGAGTCTAATAATAGATTAAATGCAGTGTTGAGGCTGTCATTCTCAGCATCTGTGTGGATGTTAAAATCGCCCACTATAATTATCTTATCTGAGCTAAGCACTAAGTCAGACAAAAGTTCTGAAAATTCACAGAGAAACTCACAGTAACGACCAGGAGGACGATAGATAATAACAAATAAAACTGGTTTTTGGGACTTCCAATTTGGATGGACAAGACTAAGAGTCAAGCTTTCAAATGAATTAAAGCTCTGTCTGGGTTTTTGATTAATTAATAAGCTGGAATGGAAGATTGCTGCTAATCCTCCGCCTTGGCCCGTGCTACGAGCGTTCTGGCAGTTAGTGTGACTCAGGGGTGTTGACTCATTTAAACTAACATATTCATCCTGCTGTAACCAGGTTTCTGTAAGGCAGAATAAATCAATATGTTGATCAATTATTATATCATTTACTAACAGGGACTTAGAAGAGAGAGACCTAATGTTTAATAGACCACATTTAACTGTTTTAGTCTGTGGTGCAGTTGAAGGTGCTATATTATTTTTTCTTTTTGAATTTTTATGCTTAAATAGATTTTTGCTGGTTATTGGTGGTCTGGGAGCAGGCACCGTCTCTACGGGGATGGGGTAATGAGGGGATGGCAGGGGGAGAGAAGCTGCAGAGAGGTGTGTAAGACTACAACTCTGCTTCCTGGTCCCAACCCTGGATAGTCACGGTTTGGAGGATTTAAGAAAATTGGCCAGATTTCTAGAAATGAGAGCTGCTCCATCCAAAGTGGGATGGATGCCGTCTCTCCTAACAAGACCAGGTTTTCCCCAGAAGCTTTGCCAATTATCTATGAAGCCCACCTCATTTTTTGGACACCACTCAGACAGCCAGCAATTCAAGGAGAACATGCGGCTAAACATGTCACTCCCGGTCCGATTGGGGAGGGGCCCAGAGAAAACTACAGAGTCCGACATTGTTTTTGCAAAGTTACACACCGATTCAATGTTAATTTTAGTGACCTCCGATTGGAGTAACCGGGTGTCATTGCTGCAGACGTGAATTTCAATCTTACCAAATTTACGCTTAGCCTTAGCCAGCAGTTTCAAATTTCCTTCAATGTCACCTGCTCTGGCCCCCGGAAGACAATTGACTATGGTTGCTGGTGTCGCTAACTTCACATTTCTCAAAACAGAGTCGCCAATAACCAGAGTTTGTTCCTCGGCGGGTGTGTCGCAGAGTGGGGAAAAACGGTTAGAAATGTGAACAGGTTGGCGGTGTACACGGGGCTTCTGTTTAGGGCTACGCTTCCTCCTCACAGTCACCCAGTCGGCTTGCTTTCCCAGCTGCTCGGGATCTGCCAGAGGGAAACTAACGGCAGCTAAGCTACCTTGGTCCGCACCGACTACAGGGGCCTGGCTAGCTGTAGAATTTTCCACGGTGCAGAGCCGAGTCTCCAATTCGCCCAGCCTGGCCTCCAAAGCTACGAATAAGCTACACTTATTACAAGTACCATTACTACTAAAGGAGGCCGAGGAATAACTAAACATTTCACACCCAGAGCATAAAAGTGCGGGAGAGACAGGAGAAGCCGCCATGCTAAACCGGCTAAGAGCTAGTAGCTGCGCTAAGCTAGCGGATTCCTAAAAACACGCAAAGTGAATAACGTGTAAATAATTTAGAGGTGATTCAGCAGAGGGAGTGCTTTAGTTAAGGCAGGTGAAGATTATACTGTGAAACAAATCGTTATCTAGTTAACTAGATCAATCTAACTGCGCAGATTAAACAGCTAACAGATACAGCAAAACACCGCTGTGCTCCGGAACAGGAAGTGATACAATACCGCAGTGAGAGCCAACCACCAGTAGAGGAAGCATGCTCCTCTACTGGTAACCATCTGATAAAATTCAGCCAAGACACCAGCTGAATTTTATCAGTAATTAGAAAGTAATCCTGCCCCTTGTCAGTGCAAATTAATATCAGATGGTTCAGTCCCAACTGATGGCCTATAAAAAGGTGTCTCATTCCCAAGCTGTTACACAAGAAACATCTCATGATGGGTAAAATCAAAAAGCTCTCTCAAGATCTTTGCAACTTTATTGTTGGAAAACATACTGATGGCAGTGGTTACAGAAGGATTTCTAAACTACTCAATGTTCCAGTGAGCACTGTGGGGGCCATAATCCAAAAGTGGAAAGAACATCAATTCACCATAAACTGACATCGATATCTGTGAGTGTCCTCCCTAAAAAAAGCTGAAGACCTGCGATGTGTTAACAACAAATATTAACGGTCTTTTCCCACCGAAATGCGCCTAAAGTCTCTTTCTGAGGGTGACATGACGTAAAAAAACACTGATAAAACTTTTGTACTTGTCAATCTGGTTGTAGTTTCTGCATAAATACAAGTAATCCATTTGTCTTGCTCAGAGAGGAAACCAGGGGCGAATCCAGACGGAAAGGGGGAAGGGGGCCGCGGCTCCCCACAATATCCCTAGATTAAAGGTCCAGTTTTGAAGACATTTTTCATACTACTACTACTTATAATAAGAGCCAGAGCCAGCATGTAGGACTCAACCAGGCTGGCCGAGTAGGGGGGAGCCAGTCCGTGAACAATTTTATAGGTCAATAGTAATACTTTAAAATCAGATCTCAGAGAGACCGGAAGCCAGTGAAGGGATGCCAGAACCGGCGTAATATGGTCACACCTTCTGCTTCGTGTCAAAAGTCTGGCAGCAGCATTTTGAACCAGTTGAAGACCCCTGATGCTGGACTGCGGTAAACCAGAAAACAAAGCATTACAATAATCAAATCTGGAAGAAATAAAAGCATGAATCAGAGTCTCAGCATCAGCCATAGACGGGATGGGATGAATCTTCGCTATATTTCTTAGATGGAAGAAAGCAGTCCTCATAATGCCCCTAATGTGGAGGTCAAAGGACAACGTAGGATCAAAAATTACCCCAAGGTTCCTCACTTTGTCAGTATGATGTATAACACATGAACCCAGACTAAGTGCCAGCTGATCAAATTGATGCCAATGCCTTGCTGGACCAAGAACCATGATTTCAGTCTTATCAGAGTTCAAAAGCAGAAACTTACTAGACATCCAACTTCTCACTGCTGCAAGGCAGTCCTCTAGAGATTCCATGTGGACAGGATTTCCAGCAGCTATCGGCATATACAAGTGAATGTCATCGGCGTAGCAATGAAAAGCAACCCCAAAATGCCGTAATATGTTCCCAAGGGGTGCTATATACAGGGAAAACAGCAGCAGACACAGAACAGATCCCTGCGGAACCCCGAACTTCATACCCCTGAAATCAGAGGTAGTGTCACTGCACAAAACACAGTGGAAACAACCAGACACATAAGCCGTCAACCATGCAAGGGCAGTTCCAGTAATCGCGAAACAATTTTCTCGTCTATCAAGTAGAATATGTTGATCAACGGTGTCAAACGCAGCAATAAGATCCAACAACACCAAGACTGTAGTGTAGAATCAAAAATTATTTGATCGACATGTTGATATTAAATCAACTGTAATATCTATAGGGGCTTTTATGGTTTTTCTTGATATGTTATATCAGGTAAAACTGCACTGCCCCGCCGAAGGGGAAAGGAGTGATGTTAGCCGGTGCCGGAAAAGGGAGTGTTGCTGGGGGATAGGGATTGGGTGGGGGGAGGAAATGGAGCATGCTTCAGTCCTGTGAAAAGCAGTTTATTGTCTTTGTGAGTAGAGATAAGAAACAGCCAATGTTCCCCATGCCGAAAAAAAAATTCCTCTGGAGGAAAACAGGCAATTTGACCTTCAAGTTTGATAAGCCTGTAATGTTATGGTTTGAGCAGTGAAAAACACTTTTTAACAGTTCCACTTGCACAACTAAATCCCAATTATGAATTAAGAATATTCCCAATTATGAATTAAGAATATTCACCGGTCTCTGAAATCTTCAACTTCAACTGCAAGGCACGCATCTGCTCCAAGATGTCATCCAATTTGTGTCTGAGTTCAAGAGTCATCGCAGTCTGAGAATGCACTGCCTTGCCAATCTCGTTAATCATGACAGACAAGCGAGGGGCCATGGTTCTTGATACCGCCGTCTTGCAAATTTTCCAGTAGATCAGGGCAGCACATAAGCCAGAAAGTACCAGCCCTGCTACCACAAGACCAAAAATGAATAAATCCTTGACGTCCTCAACGGAGAAAGGCACCAAGCATGCCACACGCCAGGAATTCTAGGAGTCAAGAACATAGCCCGCAGGATGCATTCCATCTGGGCAGGTAGGATCCCCCGGTCCTGACCTTCTTGTAGAAGAAATGGTGTCGATAGCGTTCAGAGACCAGCTGATCAATTCCATGGTTAATCCAATAGTAGTCCAATACATCCAGAATCCAATATATTTTGAGGAAATCCCAGTCTGGTGAAGTAGGGACTTGAAGGTTAAAAGCAGAGAACAGTCTGAGATATTGTTTAACTATGGTTTTCTTTTGAGTTGTTTTTTTTTAATAATAACTGGGCAGGCATGATAAAACAGTTGGCACAATATCTGGAAACAAATACACTCAACAAAAATATAAACGCAACACTTTTGGTTTTGCTCCCATTTTGTATGAGATGAACTCAAAGATCTAAAACGTTTTCCACATACACAATATCACCATTTCCTCAAATATTGTTCACAAACCAGTCTAAATCTGTGATAGTGAGCACTTCTCCTTTGCTGAGATAATCCATCCCACCTCACAGGTGTGCCATATCAAGATGCTGATTAGACACCATGATTAGTGCACAGGTGTGCTTTAGACTGTCCACAATAAAAGGCCACTCTGAAAGGTGCAGTTTTGTTTTATTAGGGGGGATACCAGTCAGTGTCTGGTGTGACCACCATTTGCCTCATGCAGTGCAACACATCTCCTTCACATAGAGTTGATCAGGTTGTCAATTGTGGCCTGTGGAATGTTGGTCCACTCCTCTTCAATGGCTGTGCGAAGTTGCTGGATATTGGCAGGAACTGGTACACACTGTTGTATATGCCGGTCCAGAGCATCCCAAACATGCTCAATGGGTGACATGTCCGATGAGTATGCCGGCCATGCAAGAACTGGGACATTTCCAGCTTCCAAGAATTGTGTACAGATCCTTGCAACATGGGGATCGTGCATTATCCTGCTGCAACATGAGGTGATGTTCTTGGATGTATGGCACAACAATGGGCCTCAGGATCTCGTCACGGTATCTCTGTGCATTCAAAATGCCATCAATAAAATGCACCTGTGTTCTTTGTCCATAACAGATGCCTGCCCATACCATAACCCCACCGCCACCATGGGCCACTCGATCCACAACAGTGACATCAGAAAACCGCTCACTCACACGACGCCACACACGCTGTCTGCCATCTGCCCTGAACAGTGTGAACCGGGATTCATCCGTGAAGAGAACACCTCTCCAACGTGCCAAACGCCAGCGAATGTGAGCATTTGCCCACTCAAGTCGGTTACAACGACGAACTCAGGTCGAGACCCCGATGAGGACGACGAGCATGCAGATGAGCTTCCCTGAGACGGTTTCTGACAGTTTGTGCAGAAATTCTTTGGTTATGCAAACCGATTGTTTCAGCAGCTGTCCGAGTGGCTGGTCTCAGACGATCTTGGAGGTGAACATGCTGGATGTGGAGGTCCTGGGCTGGTGTGGTTACACGTGGTCTGTGGTTGTGAGGCTGGTTGGATGTACTACCAAATTCTCTGAAACGCCTTTGGAGATGGCTTATGGTAGAGAAATGAACATTCAATACACGAGCAACAGCTCTGGTTGACATTCCTGCTGTCAGCATGCCAATTGCACGCTCCCTCAAATCTTGCGACATCTGTGGCATTGTGCTGTGTGATAAAACTGCACCTTTCAGAGTGGCCTTTTATTGTGGACAGTCTAAGGCACACCTGTGCACTAATCATGGTGTCTAATCAGCATCTTGGTATGGCACACCTGTGAGGTGGGATGGATTATCTCAGCAAAGGAGACATGCTCACTATCACAGATTTAGACTGGTTTGTGAACAATATTTGAGGGAAATGGTGATATTGTGTATGTGGAAAAAGTTTTAGATCTTTGAGTTCATCTCATACAAAATGGGAGCAAAACCAAAAGTGTTGCGTTTATATTTTTGTTGAGTATATGTTTTAGCTTCTCAAATTCCATACAGTTCCCTCTCTTGCTTAAAAAAAGTTCCTCAGGGGCATTCATCCATCCTACCAATACTTTCTCTTTTCCTCCTTTTGCTTCAACACCCAGAGGCTCAGTTGTATCAGCACCATAAAAACAGTAGTGCTCTCCAGAGGAAAGCATAAGAACAGAAAAGTACTCCCAACATTACAGCATGTTCTGTATGCATTCTCAAATGTTGGAAGGTTAAAAAAAAAATCAACAATAGCATGTATAGATTAAGAAAAGTCACCCAAATTATTTAACCAATAAGAAAATATGCACAAGCAAAATCACATACTGACCCACAAACAGTACTAGGGAATGCGGGAGCCTGATCCAAATCTCATTAGATTGATTTGTGTCTTATATCCCACCTGCCTTCTTTGTCTTTTTTATTAGGCATCCTCGATGCAGTGTTTCCCACAAAGCCAGATTCTGTTTGTGGTGTTATCTTACAGGAACTATCTGAGTACTTCTTCCGACACTGGGTGTGCACACCAGTGTGTGCTGTTGCGCTTGCATATAACACCTTGAGTTACGCGCCATGAGCAAATATGACAGATCGCAGTAGTTTTGACTTGAAATCTAATGATATGACACCACCTTACTAAAACACAGGATCCTAACAGTTACAACATACTGTACGCATTGTGCTGTATACACTGTATCTGGCCAGCTTAAGTTACCAGAATTAATGTGAATGTATCGGTTTTGGTTAAATTTCAGCAGAGGTGTTCATGATACTATCCGCCCATGAACCAGCTCCTCTGTGTCAACCATCTTTCTTCTTGTGCATGATCATATTTTCATTCAGAGCACACAAGGGGGGCTATTCACAGACATGTCTGTCCTAAATATATTTGCAACAAACAAAGCAACAGAATGGGACAAAGAGGACTGATGCTGAAAATAAATCAATATATTGAAAGCACAAAAAATATCAGGATATGGCTATTCTGTTCTTAATCTGAATGTCTGCATGTCTACGGTCCAGAGCTGAAATAACCAGTTATAAAACAGCGGGAGCTACAAATTACAACTCTGCTACACATTGGGAGCAATTTAGAAATTAAGGACATTTCTCAAGGACACCTTATTAATAATCAATAATTTATCTATATAACCATTTGAAGCCTACTTCTGCAACCAATTTTATGAGCTGTTACATATCACACAGCAACCAAAATCTGCACCAGGAAAGCTGACAGGTTCATATTAAACCTTTGTGGAAAGAGTCTCCTCAAGAATTCTACCTTTTCACCAAATAAAGTAACACATGTTAAAAACATCTGCTTTGCATTTTGCATGGCTTTCAGCATAGTATTTTCATGAAATAGTACAGACATGTTTTCAGTCTTCAAGCCCCACAAGATCACCAAGAGCTGCCATACTTCTATTTAGTGATGGGGTTTTCCCATGACACCACATCGAGGACTCCATTTAATGTATCTTTACTTCCAAGACTGGGAACACTTAGGGCTGTATTTGAATTCCATGTCATCTGGAAAACCACACAGACTCAAATCTAATATTGTGGTCTTTCTCTCTGATTATTACATACCATGTTCAGTTAACTCAAGGAGTAGTTGTTGTCACACTGTCATGGCTGTAGCATAGTAACAGGTATCAATGTGTTGACAAACAAAAAATTTTTTTTGCCTTGTTGCAGTTTATTCAATGTAGGAATTTGCTGATTTTCTGTGCCATATAAAGAAATGTGCTTCAAACTGGGTTAAATCAGCTATAACCTAATTGTAAAGCAGATTTAAACATTGATAAACCAATAATAAAATAGTATAAACCATCTTTCACTTTGGTAATTTATATATTATTTCACTTTGAATTGTTGTACACCAAGGA
Source organism: Thalassophryne amazonica (assembly GCF_902500255.1). NCBI lineage: Eukaryota > Metazoa > Chordata > Actinopteri > Batrachoidiformes > Batrachoididae > Thalassophryne > Thalassophryne amazonica. The sequence goes on along the minus strand of NC_047105.1, from coordinate 88,024,643 downwards.
CGGAATCTTTGGTGTGATTTTATTTTGAAAATATAGAAATTTAATGAATGTGTGTCAGATACAAACTGATTACACACACACGCGCGCGCACACACACATAATTTAACTTGTGTGTGTGTGTAACAGCACAGAAGACATAAGAATAACAAAATAAAGTCTTGCCAAGCTAACTGAATAGTTGTCACTTTGACAAATGCACAGTGCTGAATCTTAGTCAACACTGTATTGTTTGTCTCTCAGTCCCTCATAAACACAAACACATGCACAATCCATGTTATCACAAATGCACACATTATTATGCATACTGTGAGTGACAAACACACAAACGTGCATTAAATGTGCACAAACATAGACTGATTATACATTCATAATATTGAATGGATGACAGGTCTTGAGCAATGTGGAAGGAAATGGGGTGAATTCTAATGAGCTCCCATTTGCTCAAACAGCTCCGTCCTGCATACACTGGTTTACACAAACACACGTACATACAAAGACACAATGCATTTTAACTAACAGTGTGCACATGTAGGAACCATATTACAGAGACCCAATTATAATTTTGACGTATTGCAAAAAGTACATTACCACAACATCACAAAGATCAAAGCTGCGCAATAGTTTAACAAAACAAAACCATTACTGCAGCACACGACATACAGTTTCATCTCACGGCACTCACGTCTCAGCACTGAACCTCAAGCTGTTGATGTGCTGATGTGTAAGCTGCATATGTGACAGGGAAAATGAACAATTCATGACAAAACCCTGAAAATTTAAAAAGCTAAGTTTATCAAAGAGCTGGGCAGTGACAGAACTTGAACATTAAACCCCCCCATTCATCACCTAACTATCCTCTTGTCCTTTTCTCCATGCACCTGAATGAGTCGACGCAGCACAGCAGCACAGCAATTCAACAATCATAGATGTCTTGATTGATTGAACGCAAGCTTTCAAACTGAGGTTCCACATGGCACTGACACAAAGCAGTAACATTTTATGTCTGACGTGACCAAGACGACAACAGATGGAGTAGAAAGAGATTTGTTGCCAATTGCTTGATATGCTAACAGGATTTAAGCACAGATGAAGTTTTTGATTTGAAATGGCCACTTGTTAGAAAAAGGTTGAGTTCAGGTCTCTTATCATGGATTAGACTTTTACATGTTTCTCACACACACACATGCACACACGCACGCACAATGTGTGTGTGCGTGTGTGCATGTGTAGGGTATTGAACTGCATCACATGGGGCACCAGAAAATGTAACGGCTGTAAGTTAAAACAATATTTAATTAAATATGGAATTTAATTAAATACCCCAAAAGGGGCACCACCTGCATACCGCAGGCACGTGATCATGTTATGATCGATATTAATCAGTCTTTGATCTGAAAGTCATAAGTTCTGAATGTGATTGATCTGTCTTCAAGTGGACACAAGACAAACAGCTGGTGTAATATTTCTAGATTTATTTACATACTAGCTGGGGTACCCAGCGTTGCCCAGGTTAACCTGTTTAAGATATAATCTACAAAATATTCCAAAGTTTATATTTTGTCATAATTGTAGATATCTTATAAGTATATATGTAGTCTGAATAGGCAAAGGTTTGAACTAAAAACCCAAAATAGGTGAAATCCCCAAACCAAGAGAGAAAACTGAATTTTGCTGCATGCAAGAAACAACAATGAAGTTCTTCAGACTTTATATTGCAGATTAAGTATGCTCATAATCATTAATCAGAATTGATGTTATGACCTTTATAATTGTTGATACATTGCAAATCTAGTTTATAAGAATGCTACAAAAATAAAATGGCTTTTAAGCAAATGTTAATTCTGGATTTGAGATGTTGAATATATATTTAAATGTAGCTTTTACTGACCAATAGTTTTGAAGAGCCTCTTGGTAGACAATGTTCCTTGTCCTTCTGTCAGGAAAGTGGATATACAGCTGATTGGGGTTACCAACTCTGGAGCATCTGACTAACTAACTGTGGAAGATCTGATGATGAAAACAGTGTTTCTGTTAATAACTACCGTGCTTCTAGGATGGTTTAGAAGATGACTCAGTCAGTTTATATTTTGTTAGCCAAAAAAGAAACAAGGAATATCTCATTCATGATATCTCATGTGTTTTTCAAATAACTTTCTTTTTGGGGAGGAACATGATGCCAAGTGGGCGGAGCTTATGACCATGTGCATAGCCTCTCCAAAATGACCCTGGAACAAAGAAACTCTCTCTTCTGATTTCTCTCTCATTGGCTCGCTTCTTCCACTCTTTCTCAATCTCTAAGTCCCATGTCTTAAGTCCCTTTGACATTGGCGTATTGATAGAGCTGCATATTGCCGCACTGTTTCATTTAAGTACGCCCGAAATGCACACGTACTCAGCCTTTTTCCGTTTTTGTAGATCTGCTTGCAGCTGCGTGTTTGCTTTTTAATGTGTGCACACAGTCGCGTGTACCTTGCTGCTATTTAAAACCAGTTCACTCCTGCCAGCTGTGCAGAATACATCTTTGCGTTTGGAAAACAGTGGACTGTATCATGAGGGTTTTATAGTTTCATTATTGCCACGTAGGTAGCTAAGGGCCCGGTCCTACTGGCGTTTAGGAGGATTTGCTTATGGATTGCGCACAAAATTGGCTCATATTCGCTTAACATCCGCAATATCCGTGAAACATGCTTGTATGAGTCGGCTGACATCCGCACACGTCCACAATTATCTGCAGAGGCACGTTTTTCCGTTTCTAGGATTTTTGAGCTGTACAAAATTTTGGCTGCGGATGACATCCACCTTACATACTCCATACATACACAATACATAATCTATGTGCTGTATATTCGCCATCATCTGCTGATGAATCTGATTTTGCGTGCCCATCATGTCCACATCACGAACTAAAAAAGGTTGTAGCGACTGCATACAGACTGGCCATGAATAAAGCATTTTTATTACGTCTGCTTTGCATGTGATTTGAAGCGGATGCAAATCAGATGCGCTGTGTTCACAGCTGGATGCTGTTCTTTGTTCAACTGGTTGCCACGTGCTCTGCGCTGGACACTGTGTATATAAAATAATTATTTCGTGGCGGATTAATCATTTTATTCTGCAAATTGGCTGTAGAAAAGGGCTCTAATCACCTCCTGAATCACAGAGGAAGCTGCAGCTGGGCCGTACGTGCGACAACTAACAAGCTGCAGAAAGCATTTTGAGCAGTCTAAAAAGGTAATTATTTGACTTGTTTACATTGTAATGGCTTGATAAAACAGTTGCGTGTTTTTTCCTTCTTGTCTGCAGCTGTTACAGTATTTATTCCTATGTTTATAACAGATTTAACTTCTTGTTATAATCGTTCAGACGAGCTGCGCTCTGATGCGATCCGCTGACGTCACCACTTGCTCTGTTCACTGCTTGTTTACTCCAATCAACATGTCCAAGTCCAGCAAATGCTCCAGAGCCTGTATTGTTGGTGTGAATAGTGATGCCGAAAGGAGAGAGTGCACTTCTTTTATGACCTCAATGCAGATGCCATGCACGCGCAAACACGTGCGCGATGCATTCATAATACACCCGTAATACTGCCGTGATAATCGCTATGCGTCGGATCCGTTTCCTCACTACATGCATTATATAACCCGTGATTGTTCATCATATATTCACTATACATTATTAATATATCCATAATTCATACTGGGACATTTGTCATTTTTAGCCATTTTTGTTGCGGGCGACAACGAATGCCCGTAATTTGTATACTCAATTCATGCGCAATTAATCCTCTCCCCCGTGGGACAGGGCCCTAAAGCTGCTATTTTCTGCCTCTGTGGAAGTGCGTTCTGTTCTCTACTGCACGGTGTGGTGCACGTCAGAAACAGAGTCATTTAACATTATTATCATTATTATCTTTAATATTATTATTTTTGTCTTGGTGGATCATTTTCATTGTGTACAGATGCTGCTGAGTCTGGCTGTGGTAAATGCTCTAAACTTTTAAATCTCCGGTTGGTCCGATCAGGTCCACTGATCTGATCAGACCTGATCAGTCAGAGAGTCTGATGATCACACCGACATGCAGCAATGACAAGACAGACAGACAGACAGACAGAGAGAGAGAGAGAGAGAGAGAGAGAGAGAGAGAGAGAGAGAGAGAGAGAGAGAGAGAGAGAGAGAGAGAGAGAGAGAGAGAGAGAGAGAGAGACCTGATGTTTCTGGATTTCTGAGTTGAGGTTCGATTCCCTGTTCTGAGCACACACAAGTGCTGTGGGCTGTGTGATCACGTTTTCATGTCTTCAGCTGAATCATTCTGGATGCACGCACTCAGTTTTTGGTTGTGTACAGGAGCGCCGTGTTGCACAGACTTGCGTGCAGTAACGCTCTGCTGCGCAGACCTGCTTAAAACTGAGTCCAGCGCTCTACGCCGAAGAAAATTAAACATGTTTAATTTCTTCCTTCCTACGTAGCGCTCAACATACTGCTGCGTAGGGAGCAAAAACTCGACAGAGCTGCTTAAAGTGGGTGTAGAGCTACTCAACTCGGCACAGACGATACGCCACAATAGACAGCTCTACGAATACGCCAATGTGAAAGGGGCTTTAGCTCGTGGCTTTCGTTTCATTATTTCCTTTGTTTCATTGTGTTTCTTTTTGCAGAGTTTTTCAAATTAAGAGTGAATTTGCAAGTCTCCAAATTCTTTATTTTCCACTCAATTCCAAAAGTGTTTTTGTTAACTTTAATTTTTCTCCACAACTTTTTTTTTTTTTTTTGCAAAGATGAGCTGTTTGTAGATTTTTACAAAGACTTTAACCTTCATCTTGGGTTGGTTGGTGAACCCAACTTCTGCAGAACCGCTAAACCATCACGTATGGTACCGCTGTGAAACCAATCAAGCAGTCTGGATGTCTGTAGTCATGTGTGAGACCCAGTAGGTTAACCGGACACAGGTGAGACAAGGCCAGCAAAGGGCGATCAAGAAGCTTCATTCCACCCAATCAAAAGGACCCAGATAAGTGAACCTTCAGAGTGTTCCGATGGTCTTTGCTGTCAGTGATGCAAAGGCTTTGGTTGTTAATTTTAATAATACCAACAATAACTTGTAAAGCCAAAATTCACAACTAAATTCCCACCAGGATTATTCTTATTAAATTGCTATATGAGGGCTCTACTTCATGCTTTCATTTCTCTTGCTTTTTACATGTCATCATCAACATATCATCTCAGTAATAAAACTATGACTCATTACTCATTTTGTCAAAATCTCAGTCACATTTGTTTGTACCCGTACATATGTAAATAAATCTGTAAATATTACACCAGCTGTTTGTCTTGTGTCCAGATGAAGACAGATCAATCATATTCAGAACTTGTGACTTTCAGATCAAAGACTGATTAATATCGATAATAACATGGTCAAGTTCCTGCGATATGCAAGTGGTGCTCCTTTCAAGATATTTAATTAAAGTTCATACGTAATTAAATATTGTTTCAACATATCTGCTAAAATGGCAGCCATCAAGGGAGGCCACTGGTACATACCCGTCTACCAAAGGTTGGCATCTATCTGCCACAGAGAGGTGACATATGGGTGTATCCATGGCATTTTCCAGTTGCTAGGGTCCTCAGCACTGAGGTGCCTGCATACCGGTGTCGCCGACCGAACGGCCCCTTTAAAAATTGGTCTGCCCTGCCTTCACTGCGCATGCATCATTTCTGTGCGTCAGCTGTGATTCACCGATTATCACCTCATTTCTGCTTAAAACCGCACTCTAGTCATCATCTATCTCAGCGACAGATATGTGAAGCTTTTGTACAACAACCATTTCCACATAAATTCCGCATTATGTCATCATAAAACACGGAGGAAGCGATCAGAGTGCAGCAGCAACCAGACGTGCTGCTGCGTTCCTGCGCCTCTGTCATTTCAAAGCGTCAGTAGCGACTCACCAATTATCACCTCATTTCTGCTTAATTCTGCATAAAATTGACTTTAGAATAATTTAAAGGTTCTACCTTGTCATCTGGTCTTTAATAATCACATTATTCCCTTTGATCGCTTTGGGTGTAGAGACTCGGTCTCAGATGAGCTGCTGTGGTCCCAAATGACGCATGCAGTGAAGGCAGGGTGGACCAATTTTTAGGGGGGCACCGTTCGGTCTGCAACACCAGGTAATGCTCAGAGAAACATGCTACATGGCCGTGGTGTGGAAGTTGATGTTCCCTCCCAATGCAAGTGGACGTGGCATGCCTCATCTGAGTTTCCTGTGGTAACTGGTTATTTAACATGACGTTATTCCAACAGTAACCATGGATTCACCAGAGAAACATTTTACCAAAGACATTCTGTACACACCTTACAAAGGTCTCAAATTAAAATTCTCCAACACAAATACAGTTCAACAAGAGCACTCACAAATCAACCAAAGCCAACATAAGCTGCCAGGGTGCTTATTTAAAAAAATATCAACCATACCAGTTAGGTAAAAGGAATAAAGAATCAAATCTGTCATTCATACCTTCTTAAGCTTGCCATTGCGAGTGCCAACAAAAGCCACAGTGTTGCTGCGGTAATCGTAGGCTGCCACAGAAGTCATGCCTTCATCTTTGTCAATGAAGAGGGGGATGCCCTCAATGGTACTGGTTCCCCCAAGAGGCTGGTTGAAGTCTTGGCCACAGAAGTTATCATCGATCTGCAAAGGCTGAAAGAAAGAGAAAGATGGACAGAAAAATTGAGTGAGGTAATGAAAGACGAAGGATGAGATCTTTATAATTTTGTTGCTGTGCCAAGATTTTATAGCATTTACTTTAGAACCTCTTAAGAAATCACAAGGAAAGTTTTTCCTTAGCAAGCTAATGCTACTGGCTATTTTAATTGAATTTTGCCCAAAGTCTTTCATTTTCCCCTAGAATGACAAAGTTTCCAAGAGCCTCATATTTGTACGCTGCATGTGCTTTTCAATTTGTGCAGTGATGTTTAAAAAAAATAAATAATTATTATTATTATACGTGTGCTTAATTTAGATTAATTGCAAAGATTACATTTAATCTGATTCAATTTTGAAATCACCTGACAGCACAAATGTTTTATATTTATTACTTATAAAATAAATAGGATCCAGACCATGAATTAATGATAACACATCTAAAAGCCTAAACTTGTGATGCACAAAGTCATCCTTTACAATGAGCCTTGACAGCTGAAATGCAGTTTTACTTGTCATTCGTTTCAACTTCACAGTGTAAATGCACACATAGCTATGTGTGCTTCATCTGATTCAAGGCATTTACATATTATTCCAAGAACTAAACACTGAATTCAAATAAACCAAACACGGGCCATTCATACATACAACCCAAATTCAACTAAATGGATATCACCAGGCAAGCCTTCAGTTGTGGAATGTACCGGGGCAAGGTGGTGACACGGCAGTCACACTGGTTACCATGCAAAGCTATGTGGCGCATTCCTGTGTCAAGAGGGGACTATCACCCTGGGCAACTGACCCATATAATTCCTTGACTAGTGACCCTACGTACGCCCCCCCCCCCCCCCGTCTCACACACACACACACACACAGAGAGAGAGAGAGAGAGAGAGAGAGAGAGAGAGAGAGAGAGAGAGAGAGAGAGAGAGAGAGAGAGAGAGAGAGAGAGAGAGAGAGAGAGAGAGAGAGAGAGAGAGAGAATTAATGTGACCAAGAACAAATGATCTGTAAAACCATCAATACTTCATTGTGCAAACTGACTCATTTAGATACATAAAAATCATGGTTTCAGTGTATAAAAAAAACAAAACAAAACAAAAAAAAAAACAAAATAAAGTAAAACAAAAAAGCTTTGGTCCACTTAAAAATGCTTTGATGATTTTTACCCCCCTAACTGAAAAAGATGAACTGAAGAAAGGACCAGAAAGGGTATATTATTTATTTAAAGATTTTGAGGGTGGGTGATATCTAACCATTAAACGTCCTCAAAAAAAAAAAAAAAAAAAAGAAGCAGGAGATGGGTTGGGTACCAAACTGTTTTTCTTCTAGGCCCTCTAGAAGGGTCAGTTCCTTAGGGCCTGAAAATGTACTTCTTAAAAATTGGTAGCTCTTGAAGTTGAACTATGCACTATGCACAATGCACCGATGACTGGCCACCTTCTTTTTGATGGATGCCAATCTGTAAAGGAAGGAGTATTTGGCAAATTTTAAAATTACAAATTAAACTTGGGCAAATGACTTAGAATAGAGGCATTTCTTGATGGTGCGTTCAAGATCCAGAGGTTGTTTATGCACATGATTCCACAATAAAGCTCAATACTACAACAATTAAAGCAGAGCAGTGTTTGATTTAATGCTGGCCCTGGATACAAACAAAAAAAATTACAAGAAATATAAAAATGACATGTTGAAAGCGATATCGCCTCATCAAGTGGAACCTATTCAGGGGTCAGAGCATTAATTTTCAAAACTTTGCAAAATAAAGGCTGCCCTATTCTTCATTGTCCAACTCCACCACCTGTAAGTGGGTACCAGCCTTGGCTGGGGAAGTAACCTGTGATTGACTGGTAACCCATGCATGGGGAGCCATAGAATACCATCACTTTACCACCGTTATTTGTAAAAAAAAAAAAAACGGTCTGGGTCTGTATAGGACCTATTGTGCAGGGCTGTGAAATGAAAATTGTGAAATCCGGTGAAAATGTCTGGGGGGCGCACCTCCCCTGGAACTAGGTCTAGGGCCTGTGGGGCCCCAGAAACCAAATTAATTTTGTGTCTAATGATACATTTTCACTATCTATTAGAAGAAAAAACCTCAAAAGAAGCACATATTTAGATGATCCTAGATTAAACCTTTCATTTGAACTGTCAATGATAATGTTGAAATAACAGAATATGACATGGAAGTAAGATCTGGAATGATTTTCCTTTTAATTGTAAACCAAATCATGCATTAATTCAGAACAATTAAACTACATGATATTCACGAAGACTCGAAGACTGAAAAGACTGTTAAAGCATTTCAAAAACTACAGCTAAAGCTTGTAGAATAGTTTGGAAATCATGATAAAATGTCAATAACATGCCTTATATACAAAAAAAGTCACACTTTCTTGTGTGAATTACTGTAAATCCATTCAAAGCCACAGTGTCTTTTTTTTCCAATGAAAGAAAGTCCTCATAAATAAAAACAAAGTCACATAATCTCTGAAATTGTGTTTGAACAGCACAATGTTTATTTTCCAGGGAGAAAAAAAATTCTTAACATGTTTCCTGAGGGCACAAGATGCAGTTTTCTTTTCCTGTTTATCTTTCGAATGTGTTCATGAAGACGAACTTTAAATTCAAGCCAGTGCCAATTCCACAGATTCTTGATCCCTTATCAAACTTTTTCACACCGTCTTTCTCATCATCTTCCCTCTGTCCGACATCGCTCCGTGACACAGACATACCGCAAAATTCTTCTTTTAAAAACTTGATAGATCTAAAAGTATGCAATGTCCACATGCTACTTTTATCTTAAGAACAGCATCTTGTAGCAGGCACACAGCCTCACCGTACCAACCAACCAGTCCCGCTTTACGACAAGTGTCGTAACAGCCGCAGTTTGACTAAGACATTTTCTCCATGAAACTCTGTGGATCCGTGGACACTGATCTGTAGCCGTTATACAGCGCAGTGTCCACGGATTTATAAAACTTACACAATGTCGTAAAAAGAACACTTACAGAGTACAACACTAACCCCCCACCACCAAACACCCCCCCCCCCCCCCATGACGAAATCCGCAGAATTCCAGGGATCCGCGGAGGTTTCACAGCCCTGATTATGACTTCTATCCTCTTGTGCCTTCATTATCCCACATTCATTTCAAGTGACATAGGGATTGGTTGGTAATGGATTCCTATACTAGCGCTTTGCATATACAACCATGGGATGTAGAGAGCATGGTCCAGAGGTTCTTACAGTACAAGTGCAACATTAGCAAAAAGCAACGGTTTGTAGCAACCTCTATAGACGGCAAGTGCAACTGTGCACTGAAATTTTGCAATTTTCTCAAATTCCTTACCTGACAGAAATACGGTAGACAAACACAAGCTTGCACACCTAATCATACATAATGAACTGTGCTTAGCCCTTTGACGTATATAAACAAACATACATCAACATAAATCAAAATGATGCTGGGCAGTCATTAGTGAGTTAAGATAGATATTTCAATTTCAAAAGCAATTTTTTCCCCATCAAATCCAATTTTGGCCTTCAAGAAACTGACCCTAACTTACACCTTAAATACACCGTCTGGTTTAGTGACAAAGAAATTTAGGATTTTACCATCTACCTATATATTTTCCACCCCCCCAAAAAATCCACCTGAATAAAAAAAAACAAAAACAAAAACAAAACAGACCCAAAACACAAGTTAACTGAAGGCAACAGCTCTATGTGTGACCTAGGACATACGCACACACACTTGGGAAGTGTGTAAATGATGGTGTAATCCGCAGTCTTATCACTACATCATCTGATTGATCCAAACAGGAGAAAAGATAACACCCCACCCCCCAACACCTCTATCTCACTCTACTTCTAAACCCCATGTGCCTAAATTGCCTGCAGCTCAGAACATGTCAATAATCAGTCTCTCTGACTTTTCTTGCTCCCTCACTCTTTTTCCTCTTTTCACCTCCTATAGAAATGAAACAAACATCAATACTGCCTGTCTTTTTCTGCTCTTCTATCCCACCATCCCAGCAGGTTGCTCTCTATCCATCCCTCCTAAATAACTTTCAGTCAACCAACATTCTTCCCAAAACTTACATTCTATTACTTTTCTCACACACCTCAGTGGCTCTATATTAATGCAGTCCAGAAGTGGAATATCCTTTTCCAACAAAACACAGCTTTCATCAGTTTTGGCCTCATTTATGTCAGAATGTTTGATCAATTTCAAGTCATGGACATTTACACCAAATCTGGATCCACCACAGGCCCTCAAATTGGTAAAAAAAACAAAAAAAAAACAAGTTCTTTCAGGTTCTCCCTTTTTTCTCTATGGGATTGCCACAGCAGATCAGATATGGATCTGCATGTTGATTTGGCACACGTTTTATGTCGTGCGCCCTTCATGGCACAACTCCACATTACATGGAGAATGAACAGGAGTGATACTGAGCCGGGAACCTACCTCTGTGGAGAAATGTCCACTAACCACTTGTCCAGCAAGCTGCCCCAGGCCCACAACTTCATTCCCCGATATGTTTGTGCTGAATATCTGTGTTTCAAACGGTTTGGTGTCCAGTGAGCCACACAAACACAACAAACATTTGCTACCATGTGTCTGTGTTACCACTGTCAAACAACCACAAGAAGCTGTGTTTGTCTGGTTACAGCTTTATTGTGGAGATGGTCACGTTCTCTGACAGCGGTATTCTCTGGCTTGTCAGTTTTACCTCTCAGTCTGACTGAAACATTCTATGTGCAACCAGGTAAAAAAAAAAAAATGCAGCCAAACTCATATGATGAAACTAACACCCCTATTCCTCATCCTATTACGATCACTCACAATCCAAAAAATTGCAAAAATGGGATGAAACAGTTATTCTGGTTTGCCTCCTAACAGGCTGGCTTATATAGTGCAGACCTGGCAACTGGCTGGCTTATAAAGTGCAGACCTGGCAACCCACCTGAAAGCAAAAGTAAGGAGCTGCACCGGGAAACAATCGCTGCCAGAACTACAACAAACGCTGCTTCTGCTATAAAATTTCTACCCTGAAGGAGCACGAACAAACATGTTTCAAGCTGTACTCACTAGGAATACCCTGTTTATAGATGTCTGAACACGACTGAAGCTGCAAAGACTACAAACACCCGGACATCACCATGCACTAACAATGATTTAGTAAATCAAGATGAAATTTTTGAGCAACTCGAAAACTTCAACCCGGCTGGCTTTTGTGGAAAAGCTGCACTCCAGAGCTAGGTTTTTCACCGGCTGTGCTCATGTTCAGGTGCAGACTGACTGTCTGAGGACCGGCCACCTGCACTTACAGTCCGGTGTCAGGGACTCAGCAGACACCGGGCAAGATCCAAAATTTGGACAGACATGAAAAAATAAAATTACCCAGGAAAACAGAAAGGGATACCCTAAATTTGACAATCTGAGTGATGGTGCAGCGACACTGTGCCATTGCTTAGGGAGAGCCCTGGACTATTGATGTTGTTTAAAAATGCAAAAGTACTTTTTATCCAATTACTCGATTATTCTCGATTATTCTTTATTAGAGTATTGCTAGAATACTCTAGTATTCTAGCAATTAAATAATTGCTAGAATACTCAATTTCAAAAATATTCGACAGCTGCTGCCCTAGTGGCATCTTCAAGAAGGAGTTTATGGAATGGTAGTAATGACTTAAGGAGAACTGGAGTTTACATGCAGTTCATTCCATTCTGAAAAGTCTGAATATATATATATATATATTTTTTTTTTTTTTTGTCAGTCCATCAAGGAATAGTCAAGTTACAACTTATCAAAGACAAATTCATTTAGAATACCCCATTTCAATTTGGTGAGATTCAAACAAAAGTATTCAAGTTATCAAATACATGCACAGACAGAGTGCAATTCTATATCCCTCATCTGCCCTTATAGCTTGTGGAGAATAATTATTAATCAATTAAATCAATTAGCCCTACAACCGGTGTACAGCATTAATCCTCGCTGCACCACACCTTCCCAGGAAATGCCTCAGCTCACGATGAATAATTCTCCAATATCAAGACCCACATCGAGTGACCTACTCACATGAATATCTATGCAAGCGAGACTTGACACTGACCCCGGTCAGAAAGAGTGTCAAGCGGAAGGCGAGACCCTTGATGCATCGCCGTTACAGGTCAACCACAGACTCAAGAGTCTATCACCGTGAAAATGTCGCTCAGAAAGGAGCGTGCGTGCTCAGCGAGGGATCAGCAGGCTTTCAACTGCAGTAAACAAAGAGTCTCCACTTTTTCCACTTTTCTTGGTGCGATGTCACACACAGGAAAGACAGAGGAAAAAGAAAACAGGACAGTTTAATGGAATCTTCAGAGTGTGTGTTTAAGAAAACACAGTGGCACACACAGCCATTACCTGAAACAACTTTCTTTTGTGAGCACAAATAGCCTGGGGACAATTTCTTTCAGTAGAACAAAGGCAAGTGACACACACCACCAAACACACGTCAGGACTTGTAAACGTGTTGCACAACACACACACACACACACAAAACTATTCGAAAAGTTTTTCAACACCTCCTGACCCTTCTCAGATTTTATGTCTGGAAACAGATTTTGATACCAGCAGACAGCAGCAATTTCAATCAGCTTTATATGTTCCACAATGAGAATCAACAATTCAAACCTTACAGTAAAGGACAAAAAAAAAAAAAAAAATTCTGAATTACACTCTGTGTAACAAACAAACAGCAGTCCCATGACATCAGCGCCTCTGGGAAAGGAGTTAAAAGGGTTTATCCAACTTTTCCTGAGGAGACTATCTGTCAAAAAAACTGTATACAGCATTCCCAAGAGTCAGTAAGGGTGAACAGCACTATAGCATATGTGGGTCTCTCTGGGGCAGCGGAGGGTAAAGGCCTTATAGCATGCCAGCGGGTCTGGAAGCTTTAAAAAGCACAGATCAGCACAGAATAAAGAGAATTTCCCTTGAGGTTGGAAAACATTTTAATGGAGGCTATATCCTTATGTGGCTTCTGCCATTTAAAGGCTGTGGAATTCAAACGTGATTTACAGCCGACATTCAACACAGAAGGACTATTTCCCACTGTGGTTTGTGCAGGGTTACTGGCTAGAGACTGTATTTACCTTTCTGTTATGTTTTGCAAAGAGGCAGACTCCTGCTGTACTCCTCCAGGGATGAAGGAGTTAAAACAACCTTCTGTTGACTTTGGCAGCTGCAGCTTTCAAATGCAGAAGATGAGGCTCTATGTTTGAGGTTTTTCAACAAGGTGCATGCTGCACTGAAATGCAATGAAATTTGGGCATTTGTATTTCACTGGCACTTTGCCATTTCATCTCTTGAGATTGCCCCCTCCTGTCCCAAAATTCATGTGTGTGCATATGTGTTCTATTTCAGACAGAGCCGTGTCGAACAAGCACAATCACTGTGCGGTATAATGTCCCATAAATAAATGCCTCATTTTAAAACTATTTTAAGCCACCAACAATGCAAGCACACCCTTTCACATAGCAATAAATAATACATTCTTTAGATTATTCAGACATCAGAATTTAAATATCTATATTATAATAGCCCAAGCATAGGGCTTGAGACCAGAGGATCCTGGGTTCAAATCCCAGCCTGACCAGAAAATCACTAAGGGCCCATGGGCAAGGTCCTTAATCCCCAAGTTGTTCCCAGTGTGTAGTGAGCGCCTTGTATGGCAGCACCCTCACATCGGGGTGACTGTGAGGCATCATTTGTAAAGCGCTTTGAGCATCTGATGCAGATGGAGAAGTGCTATATAAATGCAGTACATTTATAATAGCAAGTGGCCTCTCTGTGTGTGTGTGTGTGTGTGTGTGTGTGTGTGTGTGTGTGTGTGTGTGTGTGTGTGTGTGTGTGTGTGTGTGTGTGTGTGTGTGTGTGTGTGTGTGTGTGTGTGTGTGTGGCTTGGATCATGCAAAAACCAAGGAAAGCTGACATTTGCCATTTGGTATGCTTATGTATTTTGGGTCGACGATGAAAGCTGCAAAAACGTAAAGTTGATAGGAGAAATATTTTTGGAGAAATGAGCTATTTTAGCTAATCAGTATCATGCCCCATGGGAGTTCAGGGCTTTGGGGTTTTAAATGTTGTTATTGTGGTTTATGTTAGTTTAACAGTGTTGTTAGTGCTATTGATTTATTGTGTCTTTGTAGTTAAAATGGTTTAGAGCAGGGGTCACCAACCTTGTTCCTGGAGGGCACCTGCCCTACATGGTTTCAACGTCTACCGACTCAAGTCACACCTGATTTTTTTTAAAAGTGCTGTTTTCCAGCTCTTGATTGGCTGAGCACACCTGGTAGAGTTAATTGCCTGGGAGTGGATCAGGGAGAGTTAGAAAACATGCAGGGCAGGTGCCCTCCAGGAACAAGGTTGGTGACCCCTGCTCTAAACCATTTTAACTACAAAGACACAATAAATCAATAGCACTAACAACACTGTTAAGTCTAATGTTACCGTTAAATTCCATGTTGCCAGAACCATGAGTGAAAACTGTAGTGTATTTGATGTCTTCTGCCAAAAATGGAACATTGATAGGACTAATATTTTTGGAGAGGCAACGGATATTAGCTAACAACAATGAACAATGGATGTTGCTAAGTACATTCTGGACTCTCACGCCATTCCAGCAGGAGGTGGTAAGTCATCTTTATATTAAAAACATGAGTGCGGTGAGTGATTTTAATTAGTACATTCAATTTAAGTATATAGTGTAATTGTAAATACGCTACAAATATGTGAATGACAAGAAAGTGAAAACACTTATTTCCATTGTGGTCCATTTAAAAATCAAATGACAAAATAGAAGTAAGAATTAAATATAATAACAATAGTGTGCATATGATAACAACCTGCCCTTCGGACAAAAGAGGAAAACGACCATCCAGATTGTTAACAGCGCAAAGTTCAAAAGCCATCATGTGATGGTATGGGGGTGTGTTAGTGCCCATGGCATGGGCAACTTACAGATCTGTGATGGCACCATCAATGCTGAAAGGTACATCCAGGTTTTGGAGCAACACATGCTGCCATCCAAGCAACATCTTTTTCAGGGACATCAGCTTATTTCAGCAAGACAATGCCAAGCCACATTCTGCACGTGTTACAACTGCGTGGCTTCGTAGTAAAAGAGTGCGGGTACTAGACTGGCCTGCCTGCAGTCCAGACCTGTCACCCATTGAAAATGTGTGGCACATTATGAAGCACAAAATATGTTAACAGAGACCCCAGACTGTTGAACAACTGAAGTCGTACGTCAAGCAAGAATGAGAAAAAAATTTCACCGACAAAGCTTCAACAATTAGTGTCCTCAGTTCCCAAACGCTTATTGAGTGTTGTTAGAAGGAAAGGTGATGTAACACAGTGGTAAACATACCACTGTCCCAGCTTTTTTGAAATGTGTTGCAGGCATCATTTCAAAATGAATAAATATTTGTACAAAAACAAAAAAGTTTATCAGTTTGAACATTAAATATCTTGTCTTTGTGGTGTATTCAACTGAATATAGGTTGAAGAGGACTTGCAAATCATTGTATTCTCTTTTTATTTACATTTCACACAACGTCCCAACTTCATTGGAATTGGGGTTGTAGAATACTCTATTACTAAAATAATCGGTAGCTGCAGCCCTAATTATAACAGCTATTATATAGAAAACAAAGCACTAACAACATAAATTACAAGTAAAAAAAAGAATAAATGACAATAAAGTACACAACACAACACGCAACAATGCACAAAAGCACCCAAATTAACGAGCTCATAATACAGAAAAAAAGCTGCATCATATATTTCAGTATGACTCATATATATGTTTTTTCCACTTTAATAGGAACTTATTAGTGTGACGTAAGCTTGGGAAAATATGATAATTTACATCCCTGACAACAGTCAAGATATTATAAATGCAGTGAGTCTAGCGGTTGAAAAAGCTAAAACTGAATAATATAAAAAATAAAAATGACCAAGGATAATTTTTACATTAAAATCAAAAAGTCAAAAAATAAAGTACAGTGTGATACATCTGCCTAAAGATGGCTGTGCCAAAAGGAGACTACAAAGAGAGAACACCCATCTCAACACAAATAAACATACAACAGCTTTTGTCAGTTTTTTCTATGTCACATAATCACAGTTCAGAAAAAAACCTGAAAACAAAAGATATGAAATCTAAGCTCATATTTGGCATGAATGTATACAATGTGGATCAATCACACTGTGTGTCTCCCACAACAAACAGAAGTCAAGATATGGACTTATATTAAGCACTGTATGTCACAGATGTCTGAAACAAGCCATGTCAGGAGCAAATTTTGTTTATAGCAAGAAACTTTCAGCATTCTTATTGCTGTGGGTGTTTCATCATAAATAACACAGAGGGAGGGAGGGAGGGAGGGAGAGACAGAGAGAGAGAGAGAGAGAGAGAGAGAGAGAGAGAGAGAGAGAGAGAGAGAGAGAGAGAGAGAGAGAGAGAGAGAAATAAAGTCCCTTTAAAACTGTGTACGTGCAACCCAAATCAAATCCTGTTGTGATCTGTTTTTCGCTATACTCATCTATGCATCATCAAAAGAGGAGCAGAGGAAAAGCAAAGCATCTGAACCACAGGAACTGCTGCTTTGCAACCTTCCGCCTCGTTTTACGGGCACATACGAGGTCTCTTAGATAATAAACCGACCCTTTTATTTTTTTTTTTAACTATATGGATTTGAATGACATGCGATTACACCAATCCTGCTTGAACCCTCGTGCGCATGCGTGAGTTTTTTCACGCGTGTCGGTGACGTCATTTCCCTGTGGGCAGGCCTTGAGTGAGATGTGGTCCCGCCCTCTCGGCTGAATTCCTTTGTTTCACACGCTGCTCGAGATGGCGCGCGTTGCTTTATCAAAATTTTTTCTGGACCTGTGAGGAATATCCGAGTGGACACTATTCGAGAAATTAAGCTGGTTTTCTGTGAAAAGTTTAACGGCTGATGAGAGATTATGGGGTGTTTCTGTCGGTGTAAGGACTTCCCACGGAGCGGGACGTCCTGCAGCGCTTCCAGGCGCTGTCGTCGGCCTGTTTCGAGCTGAAATCATCCTAATTTAAGGCTCTGTTGACCCAGGACGTCGTGAGAGAACAGAGAAGATTCAGAAGAGGCCGGCATGAGGACTTTATGCGGACATTCCACTGTTTAAGGACATTTTTTTAATGAAAGACGTACGCGCAAATTCGCCGAGTCGTTTCCGTGACGACTCGGCAAATCTGTGTGCGCCGCAACAGGAAAAACACCTCCGTGTTGAAAACCATTTGTAGAATTCAGGCGGCTTTTAATGGCTTTCAACAAGTGAGTAACTGAGAAATTGTTTAACAGCTTGGGCATGTTCCAACTTGCCCGTTAAGATTTCCAACGGAGGTGTTTTTCCTGCCGCGACCCCCCACGGTCGGGTCCAGCCCGACATGCGACTCTGCCCGCACGTTCTTTCATTACAAAATGACCGTTAACAATGGAATGTCCGAATAAACTCCTCATGCCGACTTCTTCTGAAAGTTCTCTGTTCTCTGACGACTTACTGCGTCAACAGAGCCTGAAATGTGGAAGTTTTCAACTTGAAACGGCGAGACGCTGCCGCCTCGAAGCACAGATTGCTGTCAGGCGCCGTGGACCGTCCTTAAAGCGACACTACCAGACCAAAATCTCTCATCAGCCGTTAAAATTTTTACCGAAAACCAGCTGAATTTATGGAATGGTGTCCACTCAGTTGTGCCTTACAGTTTTGAAAAAATTTTTATCAAACAAAGCAGCAGTCTCTGAGCCATTCCTAAACAATGAAAAAAATCGACGAGCGGGTGGACGACTCCTCACTCAAAGACTGCCCACAGGCGAACGACGTAACCGACAGGCGTGAAAAAACTCTCGCATGCCCACGAGGGTTCAAGCATGTCTGATGTAATCACACGTGATTCAAATCCATATGGTTTTTGAAAAAAATAATAAGGTCGGATACTTTTCTAATAGACCTCGTACATGCAGGTGTGTTTTAGCTGACGTCTGTGTGTGCACGTGTGTGTCTGGCTCCAAATGGAGTGAGGGATCTTGGGAGAAGCCTGCTCATAAATTAAACAGAAATCTCAGCAGGCGCCATGAACTCATGGAGACGTTTCGGCAGTTTCTCCAAGATTCAACACAGGAAACACTGTAGGCCTGGTGCGCATGTATTAGGAATCACAGGAACGCACACCGTTTCTAATTCATGCAGAAGAATCAGTGAATGCCAGTGAGCTTGCGGACTTCAGTGTGTTAAATTATTCAACATTACTGACCAAAAAGGCACTGGTTCACTGATATTTAGCCAGACAAAATGGGGGTGGGTGAGGAAAATAACCCAAACATTTTTTCACTGGCACACAGAGCTGCCTGCCCTCCTATCAGGTCACAGTAAATTACAGGCCTGATGCTTCCTTTCTCTGCTCTTCAATATACAGCTTTGACACCACAATTCCCAGCTGTGATTCACACAGCTGTTGGAAGCCGGCAACGAACAATAAACACCGCAGTGAATCACAAATACAGCACGTACTCATCAATAAATAGATAATGTGCCAATATTTTGATTTTTGCTAATCACTGCAATCACAGGGTAGGCGGTTATGTTGTTGTTTTTAACAGCTTGTAAATATTAAAAACAAGACGAATTGTGTGGTTACTGCACTTGCTTCCAAAACAGAAGTTTCCCAGTTCAAGCCCAGCCATGCCCATTTTCCATGTACATCTAGAGCTATGTCAGGAAGGGCATGGAAGGGATCCGTGTAAAACATGCCAACTTAACATGCACATCCATAAAAAGGGACCAGCCAAAACAAGGTAAAGCACTGACGACTGGAAAAATATTTGGTTTACAGTTTGCCTTTAAATGTGAATTATCTTGGTTAAACTATGGCCATAGTTTTTCAACATTATGTTGACCAGTGCATTGTCCACTTAAATCCTGGTTGTTTTCTTTGTGTAAATATGCATTTGGCTGTAAGGCTACAAAGCTATCAGGTAGCTATCAGGTTTTCCTGTATAATTTATTTAACGTATGCCTTATATTGAATTTTTCAATTGTCTTAAAAAATCTAATGATGTGTGTGTGTGTGTGGGGGGGGGGGGGCTCAAAAACCAAGGCTGGCTGTAGACTACTTCATGATATGACATGAATCCACATTATGGCAGGATTGTACCAAAACATCTCATATAGCTATACAGATGGTGTAACGGCAATACCATAATGCATTTTGATAAAATGGGGTCACATTGCTTGACGTAAAGGTAGAGGGCCACCTACATTTCACTAAACTGACAAAATTTAGTTTGTCTTGAAATCCAAGCATTATAATAAGGGAATAAGCCTGATGATTTGCAGACATTACTGCTGGATTTTACAGGCGCAATAAAGAGGAGTTTTAAAACGGATATTTGCGACAGTAATCCAGCATTAATGCCAGCAAATCATCAGACACAAGGGGGCTATTCCATTCTAATTCAATTCCATCATTTGCCCAGTTTATTTTTCTGTAATTAATTCACTCAGCGAAGCTTACCGTAACAACAGTTTTGTCGCTCCAGCGCCATTATTGACATTTGCGTAGCAAAGTGGTCAATGCCTGGAGTAATACATGAAATGTGAAATGGTTGAATGTTGACATCTGCGTAGCAAGCGGTCAGGGCACGGAGTAATACATCAAATGTGAAACAGTGGAATATTTTGCCACCGTCTACTCAATATTTTATGGTCAGAAATCTCACACAATTAACCAATCAGATTCGCGGAACAAATGTAACTGGATTAGAATGTGGGTTTATTTTAAAAACGTCTTGTAAAATTATAGCTCATTTTAATCAAGAGAATATACTTATATGGGGGGGATTCCATAATGGACATTTTCTTTTCGTTTTAACACCAACTACAGGAAGGCATGCGTGAGCTCATGCATAAGCTTTTGAAAAGATCGGAATGTGATGTGTGACACTGACATTCATGAAATGTCTCATAAATCCCTCCAGAGGTGTTATCAGGTTACAAAATAGCGTTTTACGTTTTAGTAGTGTATATTTCTTGCTTGCATTTACATAATATATAAGAAACATGTTCGATTTACACAGAAACACAGCAGTTTCTGAGCATTTTCCGCCATGTTGGATTAAGAGCCAGAGAGAGACGAGCCAGAGACATCACTGTCCATCTCTACTCTGACTGGCAGCCACCATGTGCTACCTATAATGCTTTTCACAACAAAGTTGTTGTGTTTGGTCATCCTAATTCCTCATCATCCACTGATTGTGTTCTTGGCTCCTTGGCACCTTTCTCCCAGTCTGTGGTCAAAAACCTTGCGGTTCTAATAGACAGCTCATTTAAGTTGGACAAACAGATCAATGCTGTGGTTAAAGCTAGCTTTTTTCAAGTGCGAGTCCTTAGCAAGGTGAAACCTTACCTTCCCCGCAAGGATTTTGAGCGTGTTGTCCACACATTTATCACATTGTGACTTGATTACTGCAACTCGCTATACTGTGGAGTAGACCAATCCTCCCTTAGCCACTTACAATTCGTGCTGAATTCTGCTGCACGCTTGCTGACGGGCACCAGGTGCAGTGACATATCATGCCTGTTCTGTCAATTCTGCACTGGCTCCCAGTCAGCTATCATATTGATTTAAAAATTTTGCTCATTGTTTTTAAATGCCTGAATGGTTTGGCTCCACCTTATCTTTCTGAGCTGTTGTCCTTGTATGCTCCCTCAAGGATGATGAGGTCCACCAACCAGCTGCTTCTAAACATGCCAAGAACACGTTTAAAAACCAGAGGAGACAAGGCCTTTTCTGTACCTGCTCCCAAATTGTGGAAAAGCCTTCCTTTTAATATTAGAGCTGCACCCTCCTTAAATGTTAAGACATCACTGAAGACCCATCTCTTTACATAGGCCTTACCTAGGCAGAGTTGCACTTTCATATTAAATTTTTATTGTATTTATTCATGTTTAGATTTTGCATTTTTGTATTCTTTATATTTTTTATTCTGTACCTGTGAAGCACTTTGGGCAGCTTTGCTTGTTGTAAATGTGCTATATAAATAAACTTGACTTTGCGCAAGTCTGGAGAACCCCCTGCTTGATCTATGAAGTCACTGTTGGTTTCAACCATGGTCTCAACCGCCGCTGCCAGCAGTAATTCAATGTTAGAATCAGACTTTAATTTATTTCCAATTTATTTCTCACATACAAGGAACTTGAGCTGGTGTCACTGATGCATAAACAACAATAAAAAGAAAAAACGAATACTTCTGTAAGACGTAAAAGAGTCAGATAGATAAGCAGGCAAAGCTATGTTCACTGTCAAATAAATACAACAGTGGAATGGGGCTGTGCAAAGGCATGCAGATGAATACTACTACTACAACATATTTCAGTGTCAAGATCAATCTGTACTTTGTGGGAGTGGGGGAGTGCAGGGTAAATGGGGGTCTCTGGCATTATTATTAAGTTAAGCTGCAGTCCAGTCTATAAGTCATGTGTTCTTTTGAAAATTTTCCCTTCGGGGGAAGTTTTGATTCATTTTTTTCTCATATTCATTTTTTTGTCATATTATGAATCCCCTCCTTAAAGGCTAATAAATAAAATGATAGTGGTGCCAAAGAAAATTCTTTACATGCCCAAAATCTTAAAAGGCTTAGTGTCCCTATACCTTTCAAGTGTTCGCAAGAGTTGTGTCATGTTTTGCCACAAGGCATATCGCTGTAGGTTTTCTATATACAGGCAGAGAGGCGCACAAAGGGTTGCACGTATCGAGTAAAACTGTGAGAAGCCCATCAAAAAAACTGACAACAATTTAACCATGGCACCAGTTAGAAAGTTTAACAACACAGGCCCAGTACCCAGGTATATCCTCAGCCGCGAGGTAATGTATTATTTTGTCAATGACACACTGAGTTAGTCACCACATCAACCAAGGACGGAACCACAACCTGACATGCTGCTCCTAAACCAATCTCCTTTATTTCCTTTACCATGTAAGACTACACAGTTGGCATTCCCACATTTTCTGTTTCAGCATAAAACTGACCGCTTCCTACAGTTTCCAAGTAAAGTCTACCACTTTCTACAGACTCAGAAATGTGTGGAT
Organism: Thalassophryne amazonica; assembly: GCF_902500255.1. Lineage (NCBI taxonomy): Eukaryota > Metazoa > Chordata > Actinopteri > Batrachoidiformes > Batrachoididae > Thalassophryne > Thalassophryne amazonica. The sequence continues at coordinate 88,001,760 of NC_047105.1, read as the reverse complement.
ATTTGCAGGAGCTTTCCTGAACTTTTCCACAGTGACTCAATGGAACTGCTCCATGTGCTGCCGTTGAAAATTTTGTCACCGTCCAAACGTGAACAGAGTAAGCATTGGGCCATTTTGCCAATGCCTGATACCTCAAATAACAACGGTGTTCTTCAGATACTGGCACCTGCATAAGAAATCACATTTACTCAGACAGACCAGGATGGTGAGACGTCTACATGGTACTGAATGTTGTCAGAATGCACACTGATATGTGCATTCTGACAACACACAGAAAAAACTTTGATTTCTCCCAAAATGTGAAAGCATACTAAAAATAACATTTGCTGGCTTGCATCTCATCCCCATGCAGTCCATTCTGATGATCATCAACTAGATGGGTAATTTTCCATATCAAAACAAATCATGCAATAACTATGAATAAAAGACTGTGTGGTTGCTGTGTTTTATTGTTGTTATAGTTTGAATAAATCTACTCACTAGAGAAAACTATATGAAACATTTGACATCAAGTCAGCACAACCATCTGATGGCAATTCATGTTTCAGTAAAAGGAATTATACATATGATGACAATTAAGTCATGACTCCCCCCATTATGGCAGGACCACCAAACACAGTTTGAATTTTCAATTAACAGTGAACTGCCTCTTTTAAAACCTCACAGATGACACCTAAACAACTTCCAGATTTTTACTAAATTGAAAAGCTGTTATTGATTTTATTGCACTTCAAACAATGTGCTGCTCCAAGCAAATAAACCACATCATCTGAGAGTTTAGACAACATGAAACACACAACTGCACGTGATGTAATAGAACCAATAAAGACTGCTAATGTTAACAGTGTGTTCAGGATGCCAAGATATAAAATCCCACAAGTGCTGAAAACTAAAGTCAGCTGTAGCAGATATTTGGTCTATTATGGCTCCAAATCTAAAAGGGGAACTCCAGGATTTACAAGCTCGGCTCTATGTTTACACCTATTGAGGTTATCTTTTCAATTCAGACATAACTGAAAATAACTGGTGTAAGATTGACTGCAAACAGTGCCACAGGCTCAATGCTTTTATAATGGCATGGGACAAGCTTAAAACACTTTCAATAAACTGCTTCTTGCTGCAACTCAACAGGCCAAAACTAAAGCACAGCATTTCACTTTTTCCACATTCTGTCATGTTACAGACATATTCCAAAATGGAGTAAATTCATTTTACTCTCAAAATTCTACTCACAACACCCAATTATGACAACATGAAGGAACTTGTGTCGAAGTTTTTGCTATTAAAAAAAAAAAAACAACTAAGAAATCACATGTACGTATGTCAATATTCACACCCTTTGCTCAATACTTTGTTGATGCAGCTTTGGCAGCAATTACAGCCTCAAGTCTTCTTGAATATGATGCCACAAGCTTGGTGCACCTATCTTTGGGCAGTTGTGCCCATTCGTCTTTGCAGCACCTCTCAAGCGCCATCAGGTTGGATGGGGATGGGTTGGATTGGCTGTGTTGGTGCACAGCCATTTTCAGATCTCTCCAAAGATGTTCAATCGGATGCAGGTCTGGGTTCTGGCTGGGCCACACAGACATTCAAATGAAGCCACTCCTTTTATATGTTGGCTGTGTGTTTAGGGTCACTGTCCTGCTGAAGGATGAATCGTTGCCCCAGCCTGAGCTCAAAAGCGCTCTGGAGCAGGTTTTCATCCAGGATGTCTCTGTACATTGTTGCATTCATCTTTCACTCAATCCTGACTCGTCTCCCAGTTCCTGCTGCTGAAAAACATCCCCACATCATGATGCTGCCACCATCATGCTTCACTGCTGTTATGCCTAGTTTCCTCTAAACGTGATGCCTGGCATTCATGCCAAAGAGTTCAATCTTTGTCTCATCAGACCAGAGAATTTTGTTTCTCATGGTTTGTACATGTGATTTCTTAGCATTTCTGTCCATCCATCCATTTTCTTCCGCTTTATCCGGAGTCGGGTCGCGGGGGCAGCAGCTCAAGCAAAGCCGCCCAGACCTCTCGATCCACACACACCTCCCCCAGCTCCTCCGGGGGAACCCCAAGGCATTCCCAAGCCAGCTGAGAGATGTAATCCCTCCAGCGTGTCCTGGGTCTTCCCCGGGGCTTCCTCCCAGTGGGACATGCCCGGAACACCTCTCCAGCGAGGCGTCCAGGGGGCATCCGGAAAAGATGCCCGAGCCACCTCAACTGACTCCTTTCGACGTGGAGGAGCAGCGGCTCGACTCCGAGCTCCTCCCGTTTGTTTTTAATAAATTTGCAAAAATCTCATACCTTTTTTTCCCCACATTGACATTATGGAGTATTGTGTGTAGAATTTTGAGGGGGGGGAGAAGGTAATATTTAATACATTTTGGAATAAGGCTGTGATATAATAAAAAAATGTGGAAAAAGTGAAGCACTGTGAATCTTTTCTGGATGAACTGTAGCTTCCAGTACAATGGAAAGGATCCATGTGGAGGTCAACGTGCACGTTTACCTCACAAAAACTTTTTAAAATCGACTCCTGCAGTCGACTTGTAATCACTCAGTGGAGAGCAGCACTATGAGGGGATAGCCTGGCTAAGGAAAATGGCTAAGGTAATAAGCATTTTTAAAAGGCTTTTTTTCCATTTGTTGAGCTAAACATAGGCATGTTTACATCCACAGAGATGCTGTCTGTGCTACCTCACATTTCTACCTATTCAGCGGCAATAAGAAGCAGTTTACTGACAGTAGGACTCTACAAAATTCAGAAGAAAAATAAAAATGACTCTTGAATTTCAGTTCAGTGCTTGAATGTGAGTTGAATTTTGAACTGAGGTAGCAAACAGGATGCAGAATTACAATTCTAAATTTCTGACCTTGGAAAGGCCTGACTGAGAGCATCTGCCCACTGTGATTACATTAATTAGCCGGTTAGCCCGTGATAGTGCCTGTGTTGAAGAATGCTGAACTTCCCTTTTCATGGAACAATAAAAAGCTGAAATATTAAAAGCATGTAATGAGACAAATGTTACGTCATCTTAGCGCTTAAACTGATTCATGTCCCGATTCATTTTTCCAAGATGGCATAATTATTTTCAATCAGCTGGTTTGTCCTCATTGATCAATAGTTTATACAAAGAAACTAAAACACCTATTCTATATTCATAGGTTTGAGTAATTTCGATGTTGAATGCACTCCAGGCAGACAGTCAAACCTCAAGGAGTTGGCATCTACTGGAGAGAACTGCTTCCCAAAGCAATCAATGCATATTTAGAGCACAAAACTACTGAATGTGAGACACAAACAAGAAATCATTCATTTGCACAGGGGTGAAATACAGTTTTAAATGCATGCATCTAGCAGTAAGGGAATGTGAAAATAAAGTGAAGTTTTCTTCTTTGTAATGGGTAATCAGCAAACAAAAGAAACGTGCTTGTGGTGGGAAGCTCCTTACAGCAGCTTGGATGGTGCAGGTGCTTTGACACTTGCACAAATTTGATCCCCGCACTGGCACGCAACCTGGTGTTTTACATGTCGTCATTATGGGGTGTTGAGTAAAATTTTGAGGGAAAAAAAACATTTAATTTACTCCATTAAGAAATGAGGATGTAACAGAACAAAATGTGGAAAAACTGAAGTGCTGTACCTACTTCATGGATGCAGGGAATACTGAAGGGGTGTGGCTTACAGTTGGAGGAGAAAAAAAACAACAACTAACATCACATAATGCAAAAAACAAGACTTAAGACAGACAGGGCATTTTCAACTTAAGCTGCACGACTCATGGTTTACAAACTGAAACATTATGTCATAAAACAAGTATTTTCTGAAGACAGCTTTAGCTCCACTGTGATCACAGCAAACCAAAATATCATGGATCTTCCAAGTCTTCTGAGTCTCAATCAGTGAAGCTTAGTGTCATTGGAAAAGAGGACATATTTCTCATTTGCTCAATCTAAATCCCAAAAAACACATGCTGAGAAAACCAGCATGAAATACACAAGGGCTGACTATCAAACATTTCCTTAGCCATGTGTAAAGCAACGCGAACAGTAGGAAACAAACAACAAATTAAAATAAATAGACCACTGGATGATGCAAACACAACCCTTCTAAACATTCTCTGACTACTGCTGATAATGATGTATACAACCCACCACACAGTACAGATCAATACATAATTACACTGACAATTAGCATCATTAGAGTAGTGTGAGACATGGAGATTTGTTGAGCTAAACACTCCTCGGAGAAAGAGAGAGAGAAAGGTCAAAAAAAAGAGTGCAAGAGAGAGAGAATTAAACAATGCGCTGGATGAATGTCTGCCAAAAGACTGTCTATTGTCCTTTAATAATGGGATGAGAGCGGCACTCGAGAACAGAGTGGGTGTGACATTGTTAGCTCACACAAAACACTCTCATGCAAATCAAAAGTCAGCCCTTTCAAAAAAAATAACATGCCTCATCTCAAATCAAAACACCTCATACTAACCAAAAACATGACAGATTAGTAAGAAAAACATTAAAGACAACACCCGATCACTGACTTAGTAGGAATCTGACCACGCAAAAACCCATTTTTGTGGGGAAATTTCACATAAACAACTTCAGCTCCTTATTTTATCCTGTTGACACCCAGACAACACAAACCATGACAAATCCCACGAATTACTCAAAGCCCAATAATCAAAGGACGATCTCTGCATTTGTGTTTTGTCTTGGTGCAGCCAGAAAAACGTCCCAACATGCTGGGCGCTGCAATCGACGGTCTGTCCAGGGAGGGGAGCACGCCAGCACTGAGAGTCACGGAGGCCATGGCCGGTGCATAACTGACTATTAAAAAAATAAATAAATAAATAAAAAAAGAGGCCAAAGTGCGAAAATAAAAAAAAAATATATATATATACAGTGGTCCCTCGCTATAACGCGGTTCACCTTTCGCGGCCTCGCAGTTTCGCGGATTTTTTTGTGTGCAATTTTGCATGCTTTTTTTTTTTCAACAGCACATTGTATTCTGCGTCCTTATCAGGCGGGCCGGTCGCGGCACCGGTCTGCATCACCGCGAATACTCTCACTGCCTCCGATGTGCTTACTGAGTGTGCACGCTTGGTAAACGCAGCAGCGGGCCACTCACACTGCCCCCCTGTCTGCTGTGTGGGATTGCGCCAAATCTGGCAACAGGTCCAGAGACTACACTCACTGTTCGTGGCCACCGAGAGAGGACTTGGATTCTTTGCTGGTCCCGCATCCGTACCTCCGGAGGCAGTGAGCGAAGGGAGAGTTCTGCGTGTGTCTGTTTATAATCTTCTCGCCCAGAAGAAAAAGAGAGTGTTTACACAGGAGAGAAAAGTGAGAAAATGTTAATGCCTGTTTGAGAAAAGTGTATAAAGTGTGTAGTGAGGGGGTTTACAGCCTTAAAACATCTATAATAACTGCAAAAAATAGCGCTGACTACTTCGCGGATTTCACTTATAGAACGCAACTCCCGCGATAAACGCGGGACCACTGTATATAAAAAAGGTCTGCACCTGCAGTGCCCTGAGTTAGAAAATTCCATCACTCAAAGTTAGACTTCCAAAACTTAGGACACTGACAGATGTTTTTAATGGCGTAACGTTGCTGAATTTAGAAAGGCCATCTTGACTGAAGCTGCTGTTCTAACAGTATATAAAGCAAAAGCAGACCAGGAGCTCTTCTGATGTACTTGAATGTGCTGTGAACCTGCTCCCTCTTTATTTACTGGCAATGAAGAATCGCTGCTTTGGACTCTGACTTTTGCTGCATGATTTGTTGAACACCTTTAAGATCTTTTTGAAAAATTGAACACAGCTAAATATTTAGACTTACGTCGGGTGATCGAGGACTTCAGTCCAAAACTCTCTATGACACCCCCAAGACCAAGAGAGTCAACTGGTGCATCCCCCATCTCTCAAAAGCCTTGTTTCCATCGAGTGGTCCGGGTCGGTATGGGACGGTACAGGTCAGAACAGTTAAGTCTGGCTTGGCTTGTGTTTCCACCACCACCACCACCACCACTAGGCATGGGCCGGTATGAGATTTAGACGGTATGATAACTGTGGGCAAAAATACCACGGTTTCATGGTATTATGCATAGCTTTAAAATGTGCTTTAACAACATTATGGCTATTTGCGTATGAAGCGCGTGATTCAGGTGCACTAACTGATGCGATGTCTACCACTACGAGGACTATACCATTGATAACTTTAAACTTTAAAGAGAGACTATAATTTTGGTATTTTCTCGAAAGTTACTCTTTCAACTCTTTCTAAAATAAGCTAATTGTCTTGTTGTGGGACAAAGCACCGGCGTGACAAGTGACAAAGTTTTTTAATTCGGCACACAAAATATTCAAATAGAAAAAAATGAACAATTCCACAAACAAACACAGACAAAACTAGTGAGTCCGAAAGGGTGTGGGCTGAAGCAAAGTTTATTAGTGCCCACCCCTGCTAGTACAAGTCCAACAATTCTAATCAGTCATATTTACATAAATATAAATTCACTACTACATGTCGACACACAGACATACACATCAATATACTATTCACTTATAATTATATTTATATAGTACCAGATCATAAGAAAGTCAAATCAAGGCACTTTACGCCAGTAAGGACTAACCTTACCAACCCCCAGAGCAAGCACTAGGCAACTGTGGTGAGGAAAAACTCCCTATAAGGAAGAAACCTCAAGCAGACCAGGCTCTTGGGGGTGACCCTCTGCTTGGGCTGTGCCACATATACCTATATACATACGTATATACTTTACAAACAAATATATACATACATATACACAGTCACTTATATACATATACATATACACCTACCCATATCTATATATCTACATACGCATATACATACCCACACATTCAAATATACAATAAGTCCCACTTATAAATTGAACATTCCATATAAATCAAATTATATTTGCTTCTTTATGATACTTAGACATAATGTTCTTTTTGAGTAGTTTCTTAAATCTCACTAAGGTACTACTCATTCTAACCTCTGTTGAACATTTATTCCATTTCCTCACCCCAACCACAGACACACAAAAACCCTTTACATTTGTTCTTACTGGTGGTTTCATAAAAACTGCACAACCTCTTAAACTATATCTGGATTCCCTCAATCGGAACAGACTCTGGACATGTCTCGGTAAGGCTTGGTTTTTCGCTCGAAATAAAGTTTGAATTGTAATGTAATCGACCAAATCAATGAATTTTAATAAATTTAAAGACACAAATAGAGAATGAGTTGGTTCACGATATTGTTTATTGCAGATGATTCGTATGGCTCGTTTTTGCAAAAGGAATATTGGATTGGTATTTGATTTGTAAGTGTTTCCCCATGACTCAACACAATATGTCATATATGGTACCATCAGAGAATGATATAAAGTAAGTAACCCTTCTTGCGGCAGTAGGTCTTTGGCTTCATACAAAATGGCTATAGTTTTTGGCAATTTTGATTTCACATAATTTATATGTGGTTTCCAGCTAAGTTTATTATCAATTATAACACCTAAAAATTTATTCTCTGTTACTAACTCAATTTCCTTATTGTTTATAGTTAAATTTTTACATTTGGGTGCCTGTTTATTTCCAAATATAATACATTTAGTTTTCCCAAGGTTGAGTGACAACTTATTAGCATCAAACCAAACCTTAAATTTTTCCAGTTCTTTCTCCACTATGTCCAGAAGCTGTTCAAGATTTTCACCACTACAGAACACAGATGTATCATCCACAAAAAGGACACATCTCAGTGAACTCGACACCCAACTTATATCATTTATATAGATTATAAACAACAAAGGACCCAGCACTGAGCCCTGCGGCACCCCACATGTGACATCCCTGAGTTCAGAATTTGTATTATTGAATTGAACATACTGAAATCTGCCTTGTAAATAACTAGCTATCCATTCATATGCCAGACCTCTGATTCCATATTTCTGCAGTTTACTTAATAGTATTCCATGGTTAATTGTGTCAAACGCTTTCTGTAAATAAAAAAAACAACTATTGTGTATTGTTTATTATCAATTGCAGTTGCAATACTTTCCACAAAGTCCATCAAAGCATGTGATGTAGTTCTAGACCTTCTGAATCCATATTGTTCTTCACAAATGATGTTATGCTTCAGTAAATAATCATTTAATCTTTTAGCAAATATTTTTTCCAAAATTTTGGAAAATTGTGGCAGGAGTGATATAGGTCTATAATTAGAAAATGTGTGTTTGTCACCAGTTTTAAACAGAGGAATTACTTTGGCTATTTTCATTTGAGAAGGAAATTTACCAGTACTTAGTGACATATTGCAAATATAATTGAACGGTTTTACTATACAATCAATAACTTTTTTTAATAAAGCCATATCCAAATTATTAAAATCAGTCGATTTCTTACTTTTTGAACCATGAACCAGATCAAGTATTTCCCTTTCATGAGTACCACCAATGAACATTGAAACAGATTTGTTAAACGTTGAATTATTTACCCAGAAGTTATTAGTTGATGATTCAATCTTACTGGCAAGAGTTTTACCCACATTAACGAAGTATTCATTAAAGTGTTCAGCAATAGACTCGTCGTTATCAATCGTGATGTAGTTGTTACTCTGAAAAAATGAAGGATAATCTCTAGTTACTCTATTCTTTTTTACTATTTCATTTAATATGTTCCATGTGTTTTTGATGTTATTTCTATTTTTGACAAGTAACTCATTATAATATGTTTTTTTACTGAGTCTCATGATATTGATTAACTTATTCGTATATGTTTTATACTTACTTTCAGCTTCCTTAGTTCGTAGTTTTATGAATTGTTTATATAGTACGTTTTTCTTTTTACATGCCCTCTGAAGTCCCTTAGTTATCCATGGTTTGTTGCTATATTGATTTCTATATATTTTGTCAACAAATGGACAGTGTTTATTATACAAACTGGAAAAAATGGAAATGAAAGCATCATATGACCTGTCAACATCATCAACAAAAACATCTGACCAATTCTGACTTGATAAATCCTCCCTTAAATTATCAATTGTTTCAGGTGTTACTTTTCTACTCATGAATGTGATATTGCTTCGATACATACAACAACCCTCCAATGCAAAGACTGAGAAAACTGGCAAGTGATCACTGATATCACTGACCAGCAGTCCCCCACTAAGATTACCGGATATAATGTTAGTTAAAATATTGTCAATGAGAGTTGTTGAGTCCATAGTTATTCTGCTAGGATGAATGATGGTTGGAAACAGCCCTAAACAGTACAAGGTGTTTATAAATGAGGTAATTTGTGGATGATTGTGAGGGTTTAAAAAATCTATATTGAAATCTCCACAGACAAATAAATGCTTATTTCTGTTGATTTTGTTGTACATTCCTAAGATAATGTCTTCAAAGGTGTCAATATTTGTCCCAGGAGCTCTGTAAATGCAACTAACAACTATGTTTTTGGAGTTTATAGATGTCATTTCTATGGTAACACATTCCATGATGTTGTCCACTGTAAATGACATGTTGTTAATGAGTTTACAGTTATAATCTGACCTTACAAACAATGCAACGCCTCCGCCCCTTCTCGTCTGCCTATTAACCAGGAACAATTCATAACCATCAAGATATACCAGATCTTTATTATCCTCATTTAACCATGTTTCTGAAATTGCAATAACTGAAAAACGTTTTTTGGATGTTTTCAAACAATCATTAATAGTGGACAGATTACGAGAAAGACTTCTGCTGTTGAAATGTATAATTGAAAAATTTTCATCATTGATTTTATAATTTTTGAATTGTTCTTCTGTAAAATATTTGCACTGTCTCACAATATTCTCACTGAAAAAGGTATCAGGATCATTTTCAGATTCGAAGGGGTGGTTAGCAGAGTTATTATAATTAAATGTATCTAGACAGAGCTCCTGGGCAGAAATAAACGGATCATTATCCTTAGTCATTATGTCTCTCTTGTCTCCGGGTGTAGATGATGTGGATGAGTGGGTTGCTCCAGTCTGCATCATGGTGCTGTGATGTGTTTGAGTCCTCATACCTATTGTTCATATTTGTCCAGCTCCTCGATGTTCCTTATTGCCATAACCTTTGCTTGTTCTGGTGATCTGTTCAGTTTGATGAATATTTTACAGTTTGAAGTCCATGTGTGCTGGATTTTTCCCTGTTTCTTTAAGAAGCGTGCTTTCCTGGCGATGTCGGCATTCCGTTTGGTGAGATGTTCATTGATGAATACGTTTGTCCCTTTCAGTTTTCTTCCTTGTTTTAACAGTGCTGCTTTGTGTTTTCTGTTGATGAATCTCATGATGACGGTTCGTTTATCACCGTCATTTCTCCGGGGCAGAGGGTGGCACGCTTCAATGTTATTTAAATCCATTTCTATACCTTTAGATAGGAGGAAATCAGCAACCTGTTTTTCCACAGAGCTGACCTCCTGTTCACTGGGCTCCCCTCTGCTCTCATCTGTTACCGCCCGTGCGTAGGACTGTGGTTTGATGTGAAGACCTGTGATGATGACGTCGTTAATTCTGGTGTACTGCTCCAATTCAGCCACTCTATTTTCCAGCTGCACCAGATGCCGGTCTTTCTCGGCGTTCTGAAGCCGAGAAAGGCGGCCTTTGGTTCAGGCTAAGAAACGCACCCGGAACAGACAAACACAGAGGGATATCTTTAAAAACGCTGCATTTCTTGAGCCACAAGGACTTAAAGCATTTCCAGAAGCTGTTTTCCAAAATAAGGACGCTTTATGTGGATAGGTTTTTGTCAGGCTGTGAGGATGAATCTGACTGAAACGACATAACAGGTAAGCTAAAGACTTTATATTTAATCAGCGTGTGAATGGTTCCAATATTTCAAACAGTCTGAACTGTTGGCATTAGGACTGCAGGTTTCGCTTTAGCTGCTGAGCCAATGGATGCACAGCAGTGGGTTAGCACCTCCCTTTTGTAACCAGTCCGTAATATTGGGATCCCAGCCAAAGGGTACCAAAAAGTGGTACGTACGGGTCGGTTATTTTGATACCTGTTCCTACATCCGGATGTGGAAATGCACAAAATAGCATGCTGTACCAACCCGGACAGCTTGACGGAAAAGGGACTAAAAGTAACCACCTACCTGCAGCAGCCATGAGAAGCATAGCTTTTTATATAAGCAAAATTGACTGCAAAATTGAATGCATCGTCTTCAACAACCAGTGCTTTTTGTCCGACAGACAAACTTCCAGTCATGTTTACACAGTGAATAGTTTCACTTTTCAACGGCTGGCACCTATATTTTATTTCTACATTTGTCTATGAGAAAGCCGCACAAGTTTATCTGATTTTGGAAGAGTGTGACTATGAAGACATGAAGATGAAGTGGCAGTGAGTTAGCAATCTCAAAGGGACAGCTGATACCATGGACACACAACTTTGAAACAGTTAGCATTGTTAAGTGTTAGCAATGTCTATGCTTACCTACTTATTGACCGTGGCTGGACAAATGACAATCAAGAAATATAAATGCGGTGATGCCAATCAGGTGTTTAATGACATCATGTGGAAATATCTAAGTTTATGAAGCTTACAAAGCCATGTGAGGCCCAAAGCAATTGTGCGCCGCTTCTACTGAAGCAATCTCAATGCAATACAAAGCAATGTCAGACAAACAAAAGAATCAAAAAATGCAAATGTGATGATGGCAATCAGATGTTTAATGACCATCATGTAGAACTCTTGGAACTTCAGATTATTGAAGTTTACAAAGCCATCTGAAGCCAGAAGCAATGCCAGACAGCAGGACAATATCCTATGTGGTTGCTGTGTGCCACTTCAGGAAAAGTAAAATCAGTGGGATAAAACTGTGTTGCAAGGTATGCATTTATTATTCATTACTTAGTTTGTTCAGTCTGGTTCACACTTTGAATTTCCACACTTTGAATTTGATGTATTTTTAACCATCACTTTATGAACACTGCACGGATGACAACACAACCAGACAGAAATACTACTGATCTCAGCAAAATAAAGCAATAATAAAAATGTGCCCACTGCAGTGGTTCAAATGCTGCAGTCCTCAACACTGATGCACCTTTGTGATATATCATGCCCAGAGAAGTGCACCATTGCCACAGAGTTGGATATAGTGAAGCTAGAGGGTGGTGCCACACCTGGTCGTGTGCCATTAAGGAGCATGCACTGCCATTACCAAAGAGGGCAAAAAAGCCACACAATTCAATCCTACAAATGACACGGTGTGATCGTGCTGTCGTGTTTCAGATGGAAAACATCACCCAAAATGCCATATTCATGTGTCTGCATTAACTGTTGTAACCGCCAGAAATCAAGGATTAACATTTGCTCAATGAGGATATTGCAACCAACCATGTTAAACTCTGTGTGGATTTTGCTTAAATACATGTATGCATTCACTCTCTTTGATCCAATGGTCAACTCGAGAGTGTGCAATGAGCATTATTTTGTGCCAAGCTGGAAACTTCATGCCATTAGGATCTTGGGACAACGACATCATGAGAATTGTTCCGTGGCTTTACTTACATTTAACATACTGTATAGAAATCTGGGGCAATTACAAAAGTTTGCTACATCCCCTCTGTATACTCCAAATGCGTGCAATAAGAATCATCTATAAGGTAGGATATCTCGATCACACAAATAGTCTGTTTTTGCAATCCAAATTGTTGAAAATGCCAGATTTGGTTCATTTCTACACTGCACAATTATTAAATAAAGCCAGTAAAAACTCATTACCTAGTAATATTCTGAGTCTCTTCACTCACAGAGAAGGGAGCTATAACTTTAGGGGATGTGGTAACTTTAAAGTCAAGGCAGTGAGAACTACCAGGAAAAGTTTCTGTGTGTCCGTGTGTGGCATTAAGCTGTGGAATAGTTTGGTACCTCAGATCAAGCAATGTCCAAATATCCATCAATTCAAAAAAAGATACAAAGAAATGGTTCTGTTGAAATACATGAATGAGGAGAGAGGTGCGTGATCATTATGTCTTTTTAATTTATTTCTACTTATTTACCTTTGGTTTTTTGCCTTGTCAGCAATAGAAGGGGTCTCACTAGGACACACAAACTTTCATAAAATACCTAGAATTACACTGTACATCAATTTAATTATATATATATATCATAGCCATAATTGTAAATTATATTATTAAAAAAGAAAATAATAATAACAATAAAATCTTACTATATGTTTGTTAATATATGTTAACATATTTGCATAATACCTGTTATTGCTGGTGTCGTAACCATGGTCAAAAATATTATTTTTATACATCAAGATCCTGTAGCCGAAATGCTAGTCAAATAGAAGTATAGTGCTGATGGTAATAACTTACAGAGAGGGGGGAAACATGTATGTATATGTATATATATGTATATGTGTGTATGTATGTATGTATGTGTGTATATATATATATATATGTGTATATATATTTATATTTATATAAATGTGTACATATATAAATTTATTGATACATAAAAATACTTTTCTTTTTCTTTCCTCCTTGTTTCCCCCACTTACATCACTTACATCACTATCACCAGATCAGGGCCGGCAAGTGGTGGTCTGTTGCTCGAAGGTTTCCCCCTTCTGCCAGCAGACTCCAAAACCTTGTCTTTTAATGCAGAACCTAGGACATTCAGCAAAGGGTGGACCTGTGTCAGGGGGCGAACCCTCTCTGGCAGCAGGTTTACAAAATACTTTGCATTGTGTAATGCACCACACACAAGACGAATGGGGAAGGGAAAATAAATTAATTAATTAATAAATTAATAAAAAAGTTAAGGTAATAAAATTAATAAAATAATAAAATAAATGAAACATATTTCAGGGCTTGACAATAAGGCAATTTATGCACTGGCCAACAGGGCCAGTAGAATCTGAAAGTTACTGGCCCGGATGAAAATATCACTGGCCCATACTTTCACGCCTGTGCCGAACCGGGGGGTAACTGATAAGAATTTTTTAAATCAACACTCAGACATTAGAATTGGGTTTCCTTAATGTAAAAACACTTGAAAACAAACACAAAATTCTTATACTACATGATAAAAACCTTAAAGTGAGTAAACTTTGAAAGAAATGTCAGTAGGTAACTGATAGGAATTTTTTCAACACTCAGACATTAATACAAAAATAAATTTATTTCTTGATCATTTACAAAATTAATATGTTAAATTTCATAAACCAAGTTCCCTTGCTAATGTTGTCAGCGTGGGGTTTCCACAAGGGCATACTGATTAGACTTTTAAACTGGCGTATGAAATCATACCACATTGTCTACCAGGACATGGTATATTTATACTTACTTGTTAGCATATTCTGGCATGGCCCTACAAGTTCCACAGAAGATAACCTCACTCTCCTCATCACGCTCCAGCTATGGCCGTCTTTTCTTCCAGGAAGTTTGCCAAGTTTTCCTCACCCTTTTCTTCTCATATTCAGCATCAGCAGCCTTCCTCTTCTGTGCTTGTTTTGAGGGTGATAGCTGTTCTTTCCTTTGCTTTCCTGGTTTCTGCCCAGGGGCAGGAGGTTTCAAGAAATTCATAATATTCACTGCGCTCGATCTTGCTTAAGCGAAAATGACGCGTCGATGTTGAAGCGAAATTTGCGCCACATCAGAAGATGCGCCTGCAGACGAAGTTTGTCTGCACTTCGGCAATGTTCCCAACATTGCGAAGTGGTGCAACATGTCCTGTCTCTGGTAGCAGCCTGTGAGCAGGACGTATGTCTCTTTTGTCCTTTATTTCACAACTATGACAAGAGTTTTTGGAGGAGCAGCAGCCCCACAGCAGCGGGAGCGGAGTTTCTTTTTCTTTTTAATTGTTTACATGTGCGCGCGTGAACGGGACAGTTGGTCCTCAAGTTGGGTCCTGCAGAGGCAGAAGGACCGCTGAAAGCAGCCATCATCCAGACGCAGCTCCTGCAGCAAATAATGATACTGCCTGAATTGGGAAAGTCTCATGACGTTTGTCAGCTTTCCACAACAACTCGCTCCGTGTGATCAAGGTCCGACATGTTAACTTGACTGACAACCGGAGCCGGCGAGCTGAATGGAAGCTCCTCCTATTTGATGACGCACCGGGGCGAATTTTCGCAGCAAAAGCAGAGCGACACACCGGGTGAAGGAGGCGCGTCCGTTGCCACGCGACCCCCACGAATTTGTAGCATCTGATCGCGCCCGGTGTGAACGCGGCATTAGACTAATAAATCTGCCCAAAGCGATTTTAATTCTTACTGGCCCATATGGACCAGTGAAATATGAACTTCACTGGCCCGTGGTGGCCCGGAACATGTAAAAAAGGCCGCCGGGCCATCGGACCAGTACTATTGTCGAGCCCAGTATTTGTATACATATGTGTGCATATATACATATATATACATATACATACATATACATATATGTATACATACATATACATATATATACGAGGTCTCTTAGATAATAAACCGACCCTTTTATTTTTTTTTTAACTATATGGATTTGAATGACATGCGATTACACCAATCATGCTTGAACCCTCGTGCGCATGCGTGAGTTTTTTCACGCGTGTCGGTGACGTCATTTCCCTGTGGGCAGGCCTTGAGTGAGATGTGGTCCCGCCCTCTCGGCTGAATTCCTTTGTTTCACACGCTGCTCGAGACGGCGAGCGTTGCTTTATCAAAATTTTTTCTGGACCTGTGAGGAATATCCGAGTGGACACTATTCGAGAAATTAAGATGGTTTTCTGTGAAAAGTTTAACGGCTGATGAGAGATTATGGGGTGTTTCTGTCAGTGTAAGGACTTCCCACGGAGCGGGACGTCCTGCAGCGCTTCCAGGAGCTGTCGTCGGCCTGTTTCGAGCTTAAAACATCCTAATTTAAGGCTTAATTCACCCAGGACATCGTGAGAGAACAGAGAAGATTCAGAAGAGGCCAGCATGAGGAATTTATGCGGACATTCCACTGTTTAAGGACATTTTTTTAATGAAAGACGTACGCGCAAATTCGCCGAGTCGTTTCCGTGACGACTCGGCAAATCTGTGTGCGCCGCGACAGGAAAAACACCTCCGTGTTGAAAACCATTTGTAGAATTCAGGCGGCTTTTAATGGCTTTCAACAAGTGAGTAACTGAGAAATTGTTTAACAGCTTGGGCATGTTCCAACTTGCCCGTTAAGATTTCCAACGGAGGTGTTTTTCCTGCCGCGACCCCCCGCGGTCGGGTCCAGCCCGACATGCGACTCTGCCCGCACGTTCTTTCATTACAAAATGACCGTTAACAATGGAATGTCCGAATAAACTCCTCATGCCGACTTCTTCTGAAAGTTCTCTGTTCTCTGACGACTTACTGCGTCAACAGAGCCTGAAATGTGGAAGTTTTCAACTTGAAACGGCGAGACGCTGCCGCCTCGAAGCGCAGATCGCCGTCAGGCGCCGTGGACCGTCCTTAAAGCGACACTACCAGACCAAAATCTCTCATCAGCCGTTAAAATTTTTACCGAAAACCAGCTGAATTTATTGAATGGTGTCCACTCAGTTGTGCCTTACAGTTTTGAAAAAAATTTTATCAAACAAAGCAACAGTCTCTGAGCCATTCCTAAACAATGAAAAAAAATCGACGAGCGGGTGGACGACTCCTCACTCAAAGCCTGCCCACAGGCGAATGACGTAACCGACAGGCGAGAAAAAACTCTCGCATGCCCACGAGGGTTCAAGCATGTCTGATGTAATCACACGTGATTCAAGTCCATATGGTTTTTGAAAAAATAATAAGGTCGGATACTTTTCTAATAGACCTCATATATATATATATACACACATACATATATATATACATATACATATATATATACATACATACATATACATATACATACATATA